>NW_008590583.1:0-16084 GCF_000691845.1 Merops nubicus | reverse complement strand
TTTTATTTTTTTAATTAGGGAAATATTTTTATTATTCTTTTTCTCCCGGTTGAGGAGGAGCCGGGATCTGTCAGCAAATAAAATCGACACTCCTCAGGCATCAGAAGTTGTGTAAACCCTCAGCAATAGATGCACATGCCCGAGGACGTTTGTATGGGCTCTGCGCTACGCCCTCCTAGGAAACTCATTAAAATAAACTCTAAAAACCCTGGGAAATGGTCATTTAAAGCCAAAAGCCTTTAGCTGTCCCTCCTGTATCGGAGCCATCCTGTTATCCCGGGATCTTTGCCTTAAAAACACGCAGATGCTGCTCACCAGGGAAAAGTTTGGTTCCCATCCTTCCAGCTGCAGGACTTGGCTCTCCTGGAAGCACCAAACGGACTCGGGCTGAGGAGTCTCCGCGGGAGCGCTGCTGCCTCCCCGGGCGGCTTTCGGAGGGTTCCGGGGTCTCATCCGAGCTCCAAATTTACAGGTGAAAACAAACAAACAAACAAAAAGAGGCGTGAGATTCGGAAATAAATTTCCTGCAGCTCCACAAAAAGTGTTTCCAAGGCTTCCCAGGCTGCAAACTTCAGCGTGCACCTTCCTCCACTGCTACGTGTGTCCCCCTCACCCCCCCAAAAAAACCAGACAGCTCAACTAAATGATCCCCTCTTTGCTGCGGATCTATTTCTAATCTTGACCCGAATGCTTTTGTTGGTGGTTTTATTGGTTTACCCAGCGCCTTCCCCGTGTAACATAACCCTGGGCAATAATGCAATGAAGGAAACCAAGCTAAAAAAAATAAAAAAGGGGGAAAAAAAAAAGGAAAAAAAAATGCAAACAAAGAGGGAAGTCTTCAATTTAGATCTGAAAAAAAAAAAGAAAGGCTATCAGTCAACCTCCTTCCTCTTGCTGGAGCATTCCAGATACAAGGTATTTGGAGAATGCAAACAGCAGAGACTCAATCATTGATCTGCTGGGGGGTGAGAGAGCTGGGGGGTAAGAGAGGGCTGCCCCCCAAACCCCCCAGGGCAAAACCAGCTTTGCAAAACTCCCCCCCCTCAAAAAAAAAAAGGGAAACTGTTCTCCCCTCGCTGATTTAAATGTTACCAGCAAGAAATCCAGTGGGATTCCTGGAGCCAGGGAAGGGCTGAGCAACAGTTTGTACCCAGGCAGTGTCACTTGGAAAAGCTTCTCTGGCCTTTTGTCCTCCCCCAGGATTGTCCTCACGTGGGTTGTAGTTTTACAAACCCCTCCGAGGAGGTGTTGGGGTTTTTTTATATGAATTTACAAAGATTTCCAAATTTTACTGCCCCACACTCCCACCAATGTAAAGCTGCTTCTGATTTAATCCATAAAATCTGATTGGGGCAAAAGTTGGCTTTTTAAAAAGATTTCAATCTTTGAATCAGGCAGAAATAGTCTCAATGAGTTTTTACAATTTATCTAGGAGTTCAGGTGATGACTGGTGTCACTTAGGAAATTTAGGGAAATTTCTTAAGGGAGAAGGTTGAAGCTGGGTGGTAAATAATGCAGCTGAGGTTTCACTGCAGAGGGGGTTTGCTACAAAAGGGTGTAAAGACTGGAATGTGCTGAATGTTGCTCTGAGGCAGAAAATATCTAAATTAGAAATAATTTAATATTTTTTTTTTAATGGCAGATAATCAGTAAACAAAATCAGATTAAATTCTGTTATTTTTCTATCTGTTATCATTTGAATCTTTCTTAAATTTAGTTTAGTTTTTTGTGTGTGTGTTTTTTTTTTTAAATCTCTGGTGATATCACTAATATTTAATTTGGACAATTTTAAGGATACCTTGAGAAACCCCAGAAACTTTGGGGAAAAAAAAAAAATCTTCATTTTTCAAGTTTGAAAATACTTATTTAAAGCAATAATACTTATTTAAAGCAATAATACTTATTCAAAGCAATAATACTTATTTAAAAGTATTAATCCCTTTCTAACAAATGTGGGCTGAAAGTTTTCAGTGAAACCCACAGGTCATAAAAGGGGAAAAAAAAATTGTTTCAAAGAATCTGTTTCAATCAAATCTCAACTAGAAGAAATAATCTGAATATGGGGCAAGCCTGTCCTTAAAACATAGGTGAGAATCCAACAGAATAAGAAGAGTGAGGGTTCCAGTTGGGAAATATTTCCTTTTACTTAAGTGGAATCCCAGTTTAAACCACCTTTTGTTCAGTTTTTATTATGTGGAAAATATTCATGACTGGAAAAAGCAGCTCCTATCTAAGAAGATCCAGTTGATTAAAGCTGGTGTTGATCCATTTGTTAAGCAGCAAACTTGCTGTGAAATTAAAAAAGTTTCCTTTAAAACCAAATTAAGGTTTGAAGTAGATTATTAGCAATCCCCTGGTCCTCTGTGGATTGGAAACAGCATCTGGGTGTTTAAAGGCTGGTTTGCTGGAGCTCAGGAGCATCCCCAGCACCAAGGAAGGGCTGAGCAGTGGCAAATGCCCCTCTGCTCCTTCAGGGGGGGAGGTTCAGAAGCAGCTAAAGATGGAAATGGTTAAACCTGCAACTTGCTCAAAGATCTGCCTGTTCCCTAAACATTTCAGTGCTTCAGTTCAAAACAAAGCAAATACTGCCATAAACTCTGGCTTCAAAATCAACTCCCATCCTGAAAAATCTTTTAGTTCTGGTACTAAAAAGCTGGAGTCTCTTTAAAAAAAACAACACCACCACCACCACCACAACAGAAAACCACAACCAAACAACTATTTGCTTCTCCTCTCCATCTGCTGCTTTGCAGTTTCTGGGCTCCCACCAGGACCTGGTGCTCAGCCCCACTCAGGACTGAGGCTGGTTGAGCTTTCCAGGTCTCCTGGAGCAACAACCTGAATTCTCCATTGGGGTTTGGAAACCCACAGAGAAATGTTAAAGATTCCCCCAACCAAAGCTGCTTTGGACAGATTTATTCCTTTCCCCCACGATGGGAATGGTTCAGTTTGGGTTATTTCTGTCCTTTGGGTAAGTGGGAAACTCAAACTGGGAGGGAAGGAAAAAGCTGCTCAGAATGAGTCCCGAAATGTTGTTTGTTCAGAGAGTCCCTTTCATTTTCAACTCTCCCCCAAATGAATACACCACTGCAGACCTTTCAAACCTGTCGATTTAGGCTTTTCTTCCCCCAAAATCCCCATGAGCAGCCGGACAGAGAGGGGGAGCTGCCATTTCCCCTACGGATGGTTGGAGCAGTGGGGGAAAGTTTTGGTCTTGGTACAAGGATAAACTAAACTAACACAGTTGAGAAAGCGTCGTGGGGGATGAATCCTGCCGTTGCTGAACTCCCCCTGACCTTATTTCGAGTAGGAGCTGCTCTTTTGAACCCCCCTCCAAACATTTGCAGCCCTTATAAAGCGCAGATTAAGTGTTTTCCTTCCAGTAACTGCAGGTATTTGTATCAAATTTCCTCCAGCCTGAAATAAATGCATTTATACCAGATTTATGCTCCACGAGGACAAATTTGGGGGCCCTATAATTTCAAGTCACCATTTAAATCCCCCAAAGAACAGCGGGTTCTCCAGCACTCCCTGCTTATTATCCCTCAAACTTTTCAAACTCCCTTGTAGCGGGAGGCAACGAAAGGCACAGCCACTAATACCATCCCATTTTTGCCTAATTCTCTAGACCCAAAACAAGGGTATCCCGGGAGGTGGGAAGCTGCCCAGCAACACTTTCTGTTGTGGGTCACTTTAAAAAAATATAGGTCATTTCACAATCCAAACCTTGACCCAAACCCCACCGCTGGGCTGCTGGCAAGGTGATGTTAGGAGAGCAGCAAGGGCACGAGGTAGAAATAATCCCACGTTACTGAACCAGCCACTTGGGCAGGCTCCTTGCCGTGGACAGGGCTGTGTAGTTTCTCGTCCTGCTGGTACATACATGGGATTTAGCAGGACTGATTATTTCCTCTCCTTTCCTGCAGCTCCACCGTTCTCAGCTCCCCAGCTGGTTAGTTCTGGCTCTATCTTTGCTCGAAGGGGGAATAAAGGATGGTTTTCACATTAAGATGTGTGCTCACAGGGTCAAGCACAGGTAGTTGTAATGCCACGGTGAGTCTGGATCATCTCTGCAGCCTCTGGAGCAGCGACAGCGCTCACTCCACACAGGAGAAAGTGCCAGTTGTTAGATTTCTATATGCAGCTCAGTGGTCCAAATAAATCTCCCCCACACAGACGTTACAGGTGCTGTCGTGGGCTTTTTATTCCACCGGTTATTATCCTGGAGATCCTTTTTCCTGGGGGGTACAACAAGGATTTAAGGAAGAAGCAACAAGCAGAGCATGCAGCAAGGAGGAGTCTCCACGTTTTGTGGTTCCCACTTCTACTCATGGGGGTTTTTTTCCCCCCCTGAAGAACTGGCAATCAGAAGGGCTCTGAGACAGCCACCCCCCATGAGCTGAGTTCATCAAGAACAACCACTGGAGCTGCAAAAGGCCCTGGGGTTTGTTTGCAGTTACAAGGGAGTATTGGCATTTAAAACCCATATCTGGTATTTTGCCATTGTGAAAAAACCTGTTCCGTTCCCGCGGGCGCTGGGAGGCAGGTCTGAACCCAGGAGAGAGAGTGAAGTGATGCTCACCACTCCAAAAAGTGCCCTATAAATCCACCCAGCCTGTCCCTGGTGTCCCCAGCAGGAGCTCTGGGCAGGGCTCAGCACGAGGGGCTGTGGGATGAGGAGCCAGGCAAACGCTCGCTGCCTTCAGCTGGAGCCAAAGCTGCTTTCAGCACATTTTGGGGAAAACTTCTCACAATTTTTGGTGCTGGAGATGCAGAAGGTGTTGCACGGCAGCCGAGGCTGGGAGAGGGCAGGAGAATCCCACACAGCCCTGGGATGGGAAGAGGAAAACGGGCCACAGGCTGTGGGGTCAGCATTTGGGGGAAAGCTGCTCATATTTAGTACCTGTGCTCTGCAAAACTGCCACAGGAGGAGTGAGGGTAAAGCATGTAAGGGTCCCCTCCTCTGCAAGATGCTGCTGATAATTTAGGGAGAGAAATGAGCTGCCAAGCAAAGCTTTGAGCCTCTGCACCTACGATAGCAGCAAAGCTGAGCTCAGAACAGAATTGGTCCTGAATCAGGACTGGAATGTGAGTGATACTCCAATGCCTGTGATTTCAGAGAGAGGATGGGAGTGAAACAAAAGAAAAAGCCCCTCTTGCCTGGGATTTGAAGAACAGGACAAATTCTAACAGTGATTGATCATAGCCAGATACAATGAGGAGTCCTGGATCAGCCGAACGCTTGCACACAAACTGGAGCAGTGTTATCTTCACCTGGGACATGCAACACCCAAAACCCTTCCCTGGCAGAGCAAAGGTGCCCCGAGCACAAAACAGCAACCCAAGAGCACTGCTCCAGAGGGAAAGGGGAAAAATCTCCTTCAGTGCAGCCACGGGGAACAGGAGAGGGGTGTAAACTGTGCCGTTGGAGGCGAGACGTCGGAGCTAAGCACTCAGAAATTTCTTGGGAAGTTTGCAGCTTTTCCATTCCTGAAAAACTTTTGGGAACAGATCAGACTCATCCTTGCAGAGTGATGTAAGCGGCGCTGAGGCTGCCTGGGAGCAGGGCAGGGAACAGATGACCTCTTAAGGTCACTTCAAGCCCTATTTTCCATGATTCCAGGGATACCTAATACTCAAAATGCTTTGTAATCAAAGTTGCCCTTGAGATGTTTCGGAGTCCCAAAGCAGAGCAGAAGGACCGTTTCAGGAACGCAGCTGTGATCTTCCCAAGGCATTCCCAAATTCCTGAAACACCAACTCCTCCAGTCAGGTCTGCTGCAGAGAAGAGAAGAGCAGAGCTTGCTCGCTAAGCACTGCCTGGATGAAGCAGGGCAGCCCCAGCTCTCCTGTTTAATTTGGAGATTTTAAGATTCCCCTCATACCCTGGAAAAAGCAGATGTGGGCACATGGCCCTTCCCTAGGTCAGCACTCCATCCCTCACCTCTGAGCTTCCCAGATCTGGACCCTGAGGTTCATTTTAAGCATCAATCAGTGGATATCACCCAGACTAAATGAAACTCCAGCAGCGCCCACTAATCTTTGGAAAGAATTTTTAAGTATTATTTGGGGAGCTTGGTTCAAAAGATTGTGAGAAACTTCAGAGTGATGCTGCTGCCCAAACTCCACCACGAGCAGGTGCCCTGAAATAACCATCACTGCGAACCCAGGGTCAACATTTAACGTTGCTGGATATTTATTTCACTCTATTAACTTTATATCCTATAGAGGCACTTAATGAGAGGCAAACAAATAGGTTGCACTTTGGAGAAACAAGATATCCGAGTTGGCTGGGAGCAAAGTACCCAGAATACATATCATAAAGGCATCAGGATAAACGATTCCATTTTATTGATTAGCAACTGTGCTAGGAGTGCAAATTGGTTACTTGTAACTATTACAGTGCATCATTTATTACAGCAGGCACCAGGCTCCTGCACGGGTGAAAAGCTTTTGGAGGTCCCGGCGTGCTCCTGTGCTGCTAGCAAAAGGACTGAGCCACGTGCTGAGTAGTTCCTGGGAAAGTAGTAATTGCTCCCTAATAGCACTGAACTCTTAATCTACACTAATAACGTCCTTCCGAGGCTTTAATGCAATAGAGATGTGACACTTTTTGCCCCAGAGTTGTAGAACTGCCCGAGCTCAGCTCTGCCAGCGCCAGGGTGGGCTGGATGAGGTTCAGCCTGGTGCAGGAACACAGGTAGCTGTTGGAAGCAGCCTCTGCCACTGTCTCCCAGCAGCACTTCTGAGAAAAGTAGAAAAAAAACTCACTTTTTTTCAAAGGAAGTGCCAAGTGGATCACTTTTCTGTGGAGACATGCACCTCCCCACGCTGCCTTGCTGGGACAAGAAGCACCAAGGGCACTGTGCCAGCAGAGCGAAACCCTCTCCCCCACCGAAACCACCGACACTTCAGTTTTGCCCTTCTTACTGCAATTCCATTCAGGGCTGCTCCTTGCTCAGCCCTGTCAACCAGAAATCCTACTTCTTTCCCACACAAATCCCCCACGTAGCTGAGCCAGCACAAAGCTGGGAGGATCCGCACAGGCAGACACATCCCTCCTGCCTCCAGGTATGTGGGGTTGCAGCTCTGCTCAGCTCCACGGAAGAACAAGGAGGCTGGCAGACCTGAGGGGAAGGCTGTAACTTGGATAACCTCCTGCAAAAGTTCAGGGGGAGCTGAGCTGGGGACAGGACCGTGCTCTGCCAGCCAGCACGGTCAGCCCCGGGCGCTGCTCTGCTGGGGGAACGACCAGAGCAAAGCTCAGCTCAGGGGTTAGGCTGGCACAAACCTCATCCTGCTCTGCTCCTTCCCCAGAGCGGAGCTGGGCATGACAGGGATCCTAGAGCAGCAGCTACACACCCTCCAGCAGCCCCTGAGTGGGATTTACATGCCCAAATGTACCTGGTCCAGTTCTCTGAGAGAGAGCCAGGAGGAGCAGAGCAGGTCAGACACCCCAGAGAACATCTCAGCAGGCACAGAGTCACCCCAGAGCCCACGGGGAGCGGATTTACCCCTTGCACGCCGGTGGCACGAGTAACATCTGCAGAACATCTGCTCTCCTGGATCCAACTGTGCGAGGGCAGCGTGAGGCTGTGGCCTTGCTGACCCATGTCCCCAGCAGCTGCAGAGCCACAGGGAAACACTCCATCACTCAGGACAGGGAAAAAACCCAACTGGGTGCTCAGGTCCAGCTGCTCCCCCTCACCCTAGATAGGCAGCTGCTGTGCCACCACCCTCCACCTCCTTATCCAACGCTGCCTCGCTGTTTCCTAATCATTTCCCCTCTGCCACACTCCATCCCAAGTTTTCACCTCTTCAAGTGCACATTTAGGGGGACAGATGCTATTTTCAGTGTTTGGGGTTTGCAGGAGGGCTTGCAAATCACAGCTGGGAGGTCCAGAGTTGAGAGTGACAAAAATAACAACGATGGGAGCTGCTGATTTTAGCAAAGTTGCTCCTCTTGTAAGAAAGAGAAGGGACAGCTTGGATCCCTCTGAGATACTTACACTTAGCAAAAGAAAAGGTGGAAATTAAGGAAGTTTTCACCATGGAAGCAGGTGCCACCTGGAATGAAGGTTTAGACCACTGCCATATGTATTATGCCCACAATCCAGGTCCATTCTTGATTTTGTGATACAGTCGTGTTTAATTGCCATTAATGTAAACATATTTGAAAAGGTTATTTTCCTGCTCTGCAGGTCAATGGATCTAATGAAGCAGCTCTAAGTGGGTTTGAATTGCTTTGATTAGGTGCTTGATTTCCTGTTTACCTCCTGGAAGTGGGTTTGTCCCACACAGCTAATGTATATAAAAGCCCTGAAGGGTCTGTGAAGCACCAGAATGAGCTGAAACCCTCTGGGCAGCTGCAGAGAAGGAGAAAGGTAAGAAGCTCTACATCAGTCTTTTTATTTAATTTATTTTACTCCTTTTTTCCCCCCCCCTAAGAAATATAACAGTGGGAGCAAACAGTGTTTGTGAGTGTCAGGTAGGAGCCAGAGCAGGAACAGCCCAAACCTTTGGCTGGGTTTTTTTTTTTCTAGTGGTACAAAACTGGCTGTTTTTTTGGTAGTTTTAGTAGAAAAGACCTGCAGCACTGTGTGTGCTGGGTTGTTTCACAGGAGGGTTTGGTGTATGGCAAATACCAGCTTGGGTTCTGCACCTACACAGGGAAATGAGGAGAAATTGGTTCTCTGCTGCTTTTTGGGACCTCCCAGCTATGGCTAAAACAAGGAAAATGCTTTTTCTAAAGCTGATAGTGTTGCCCAGGGGACTGGAACACTGGAAACCTTCATGTTGCAAAGATCCCAGCAGCTGCCTCTCAGTTTGTGAAGAAGTTAAACTGTAGGATCAAAACAGGGCAGGTATCTCAGCAAACTGAGCCAGGCAGAGCTTGACTGCCCCAGTTCAGTGCCACCCAGGCAAAGAGCTCTGGTGTTAATTCAGAAATGGTTTTCCACCAATCTCTGAAGCTGTGGACTGCTTTTCTTCCCTGGTTGGGTATGTTCTGCAGAGGAGCACTCACTGCCACTTCTTAAAATTAAGTCTACAACACATTTCCTCTCCCAGCATCCCAAATAATTACCCTAAGCAGAACAATATTCTTGCACAATTTAGCTGTTTTCAGATCCATCATCATACCCATGGTTCTATCACTAATATATGAAACGAAAAGCAAACAAGGAGGAAAACCTCAGTTATTTAATCATGATTTTTCCCCCCCCACACACTGTTCTCATTTAAAATACTCCTCAGCTTTGGGTATAATGGAATTTACTTCTGCTGTTAACACACTCTGTGACTATTTGTTGTCTATTGCTTTAGCTCGGAGTATTTCAGGGATTTTGCAGCATTCAGAATATTACACTTTTGCTTTTAAGAGTATTCCTCAGAAGTTGATGTATCTGAGATAACACATCTAGAATTTTTCTCAATAGGAAGGGCTGAAAATATTTGTAAAAGACATCACGATTTTCCAGGATAATATAAATAAAAATTCTCACAATTATGAGCAGCAGCCAAAGTGGCAAATTCTCACTCTCTGACTACAGCCCAATTTTGCAGAGTATAAATAACTACTTAGAGGAGTAAAGTTGTATCAGGGTATGAATAAATCTTTGACAGAGGGATACCCCAGTCCTGCTCTAGAGTTTTTCTTGTTACTGTATTATTCCTGTTAACAGCAGCTCTCCCTTGCAAAGCTGTTTCCAGAAATAGCTGTAACAAAGGGTGAGGTGAGGGACAACAAAATGTATCTGTGAGCCACGATCAAAACCAAATTTGTAGGGAGTTTGCAGAGCTGGAATAGTAATTAAAAGAGCTCAAATGTCCGAGGGGTATTGAGCCCAACTGTGGACGTGAGGACTAGGAACAGCTTGAAACTAATAAATCTTGGAATCTGATCCTGTCACCCTCCATGGGATATTTTTCATAACTGATACTCACCGACTGTGGCTCCAGTCCCTCCATCAGGCACTATCCATCCCAACAGACAATCTCCCAGGAATTAGATCAGGCTCCTAAATCCCACAGAAGCGTGGGGTGGGATGAGTGGGATGCCACTGGGGCTGAATTCCCTGACCCACTGTACCCTTCCCCTTCGCATGCTCCGGATTGAATCGACCCTCAAAGCACAATGAGGTACCCACAGGGTCAGCTTGTAAACACGGAGGAAGACAAAGCCCTTGCCTCCAGGAATGCACAACCCACCATGAATTTGATGGCCACAATAAAAGTCTCAGGCATTAAAAGACACCACGGTGGGAAAGAGGGTTGGCATTGAAAAAGTCGTTTAACGGGGAGAGGCAGAAGAGGGTGTTGGAGGATGGAGAAGGCTGCTCGAAGCACAGGGGCTGAAGAAACACATTTACAAGCTCAGGCACGTGCCCAACCACTGCACATCCCTCTGGGTTCACTGTCCTGTCACTCGTGTGTTGTAGGGGCTGGACGTCTGGATCTCCTTCTGGTTTTGAACAGAGAAACCAGCCAAGAAAATGATGTCTTTCAAAGTCCTCTCCCTGCTCCTCGCCTCTCTAGGCTTTGTTCTGATGGAAGAAAACATCCCAAGGTAAGTGTTTTGGAAAGCTCACCGTGTATTTTGAGCCTTTTCCAGCTCCCCACTGGAGGCAAATGGGTTCTTTACACTGGCACCTTGGTACGTGGGTGAGAACGTGAGTCCTGAGGTAGATCTTGGATAACAGGCAGCCGAGTGTACAGAGATGAGCAAACGATAAGGGAGAGATCAAACTAAAGCCCTGAGCCTTTGAGCCAGAGCCAGGAACTCCCAAAGTTTCCTTACAAATTTCATGGTGCTGGGTTAGGAGGAACAAGCTGGAAGTCAACCAGAAGATGGGGTGGTTGGCTGGGAACTAGAAACGAGATGTAATCACCTCACACACACGAGGCTGGAGGCACCCAGTGTTCAGATGCTACTGAAAATATGGCCAGTTGCATAAAGCAGGTATATAATAAAGAATCTTCCTCTTTCTCCTCAACTCTTGCTACAAAACTTCCAGCTACCACCCGAGAAGATCCAAAAAAATCCTTATTGGAGCAGCAGGAGCTGCTGCAAACCCAGATAGTAGTAATAAAACAAGGATCTGCCTTGAGATCCTTTGCTAATTTAGATAGCCACCAACTATGTCCACACTGTGAGACCAGCCCTTGTCTCCTCCATCCAGCCCTGAGCCTCTCAAGGATGCAGGAAAAGGTTTCCTTGGCCATAGGTGTGCAGCTCCCTGGAGGAGGGAGCCTGAGCATGCTTGGAATCAGAATCAGAGAATATTATAGAATCCCAGGCTACAAAACCCACCCTGACTCCAGCCTGCCAGCCAGCACCCCGAGCTCATCTCCTGAGCTGCAGTGGCACTAGCAGCCAGCAGAATGACTACTAGCTCCTCCTCAGTGCAGAAAGGGTCCCTTGGACCACGAGGAATTAAAAGGGACCCCCAAATCTTGCTGGCTGGAGGGTGCAAGCCGAGCGGAGCTGTGCAGCCTGTGCCCCGGCTCCCTGCGGGACTCGCTGTCTCTGCTCTCCCCCCAGCCTAAGGGCTCCCAGTGGCAAACCAGTGCAAAGACGCTACTCGGAGGCCACCCTGGCGAGCGATTACAGCCGCACGATGGACAACATGCTGAAGAAGAACTTCGTGGAATGGTTGCTGGCCAGGCGGGAGAAGAAGAGCGAGTAAGTGCGGAGACTCCTCGGTGTCCCTCCCATCCCAGCTGGTGGCTACAGAAGGATGTAAAGCCTCGGGTATTTTTCTTGGCTCGCAGCAGTGATTCTCTAGGGAGTTGGTTTTTTCTTTTCTTTTATTTTTCCAAGTCCTAGAGCTGTTTCTGGTCTGTCGGCACAGAGCACAACGCTGCAGCTCCCTGTCCAAGCCCGCTGCCTCCTCTGGCTGCTGGTGGATGGGGTGGGAGGGAGCTGGGCTGGGTGAAAAGCAGCATTTGGGCACCCTCTTGTGGCACCTCGGGCTGATATCCTCCCGCTTCGCCTTCCCAGCGTCATCGTCGAGCCAAACAAGAGGGAGGCTGAGCCTCGGGGAGCAGCTACGAGTGACCAGAAATTGGACCTGGGCACCCAGGAGGCCAAAGATTTCTTCACCTGGCTTCTGAAAGCCAAGAAAAACCAAAGGTGAGATGGGAGAAGAGAAAGTCCGCAGGGAGGGGATGAGGTCCCCAAGTGTTTCACTTCAAAAGGAATGTTTTTGGGGCAGGTATTGATGGTGTCCCAGCAGAAAACAAGGGGATTGTGATTTCAAAAGGAAACTCCACGTTTTTCAGCTCTGCCTCATGAGTGAGGGGGGAAAAAAAACAGAGGGAAAAAAAAAAGCCTCCCTAATTTTGAGATTTCTGCACAAAAATACATTTTTTTTTTTTTAAAAAAAAAGAAGAGATGATTGGGGTCTTTTCTTTTGTAAATGTCAGCACAGCCTCCTCCAAACCCACCACTTTGCTAAAGTCAAAGCAGAGACTTTTGACAGGGCTGAAGCTCATCTGGCTCCTTTGACATCCCAACATCCCCAGAATGGAGAAGTCAAACCCCAAGTGCTTTCACCTAATCAAAACAAAGCCCTGGCAGAAGAAAACTCCCCAGCAAAAATGAAACAGATCCATTTCAGCAAAACGTTTTGATTTGATCACATCAACCCACGCAGGGAAAAACAAAATCCCACTCGTTCACACTCTCAGCGTGTTGACCAGTTAATTTCTTTTTTTTTAAAAAAAGAAACACAACGGTTCTTTCCTTTTATCCCTTCTACAAGCCAGGAAAAGCCTCTTGTCTAAACATAAAGCCACGCAGGAGAGATTCTGCCTGATCCAGGAGGAATTTCCCAACCCGCCAAAGGGCACAGATTGATTTAATATTATTTTTTTTAAGCCCTAATCATCTTAAAATCATCATGATGATGGTGAAACGAGCTCGCTCGGTGCAGGTACCTCTGGGCAAGGTAACCAAGCCCATATGGAGTGCGTGGTTGCAGCAGCTCCTGCCTTCCTTTCCCAAACCATCTGGCCGGGAGCTCGCTGGTGGATCTGGGCTTTGTGCTGTGTCAGCACATCCACAGCCTGTCAATAGCCTGTTTCACCTCCCCCCAATCTTGGCTTATGTCACAAATGCTCAAAAAAAAAAAGCAAATTAGACACGAGTCCAAAGAGAAAAATCTGTTCTCAGGCACTTTCTGTGGTGGTTTTTTAAAAATCTAATGAATGAGGGATACATTTCCCTGCTTTGATGTGAAGGGGATTTTGTAAAACCTAACAGGTTGCTGCTGGTTAGTCCTAAAATGGTGGCATGAAGGGGAAAAAAAGCACTTACCACACATAGCTCCCATCTTTCAGGCACAATCCTGGTGTCTTCTAGGGAAAAAAAAAATGGGATTTCTAACTAGAGTCCTGGGACAGTCACCCAGAACAAGAATCTGGGGGCATTTGTTGTCTTTTATGAGGAAAGTGCTTTAGAAAGCAGGCTGGGGGAAATGAGCAGAGTTATGGTTCACAGAGGTGTCTCGGGGCAAGCGCTGAGGAAATCAGACACTGAGAATTGCTGGTCCTCCTGAAAATACAAAAATCAAAGAAACGAGGGCTTTGAGGGATCCCCAGGGGTCGTGGAGTCTGACCTCTGCTCCAAAGCAGGATCAACGTGCCCCAAACTGTTCCTGACAGATGTTTGTCTAACCTGTGCTGGGGGTGGGGGTGGCAGGGGGAGGGAAACCTTTGATGCTAGAGATGAATCAGCTCGATTAGCTTCATTCTTTTTTAAAAAGAAATTATTCTATTTTTTCCCCTTAATCTCCTTAATTGTAAATAAAAAGAAATGCGACTTGCAGGGGAAAGTCCTTCTCAGAAACAAAGACTTTCCTTTGTGAGTTTGGAGGGTAGATGCTGCTTCACCCACGCTCTGCCTTTGTTTTGATGCCTGCTGGGTCTCCGAGGAGGTGGGGGGGTCATTGGATTGTTCCTTCTCATCCCCCCGAGTCTGACAGACACATCCACTGCTGGGCAGCCCCTGTGGGCAAGCTCAAGGTGTGCCAGGAGTCAAAAAGGGGTTTGTGGATTTATGGGAGTCAAAGATATTAAAAGACAAGGAAAATAAACTGTCCCTGGGAGCTTTGGGGCATTGGGATACGGGGCTGTTCTATCCTGTCTCTCCTCTGTCTTTATGTCCTGACCCATTTCTTGCAGTTTTACTTCTCCAGAAGGTTTGAAGGATGTTTTGAACCAGGAGTTGCTGGCATGGCTGATGTCAACTGATCTCTGCAGACAACTGTGAGTGGCTGTTCTACCTCCTCCTGTTGTTACCAGCATCCCTACAGATCCTTTCCCAGCCCTTGTGCCCAGAGGGGGACTTGCTGCAGGGCTCAAGCCATGAATTTAGGATTTCTTTAGATAACATGGCACAGCTCGGCTGGAATTGACTGGAGAGTTCAGAGCTCTGGCCAGAGTTTGGTTCTGCAAATGCATCTTCAGCCTATTGATACAACAAAGATGGGGGAGACAAATTTCCAAAAATTACTGTCTAGAGAAGGGAGGTCAGTAAACCCTTTTCCACCTCTTTTTTTAATGAGAGAAAGGTGTTCAGCAGACCACTTAGATTTTTCTGTGCTGCTATGAAAGGCATCCAGAGAGAAGCACAAGAAGCTGGGATGCCAAAGGTACAGGGGAGAGCCCTGAGGAAGCTCAAGGGAACGTTGAGCCCATCCTACACTTAGCTGAGTAAAATGAAGGCTGAGAGAGAGACAAAATCACCATCTATAGAAAAAAAAACAGAGCAAGAAAAGAGCTGTTTATGCTAATGGCAAAAGTTGGCACAAGAACAAAAAGGGATGAACTGGCCATGAATAAATGTAGGTTGGAAATAAGAGGCAGCTCTGTGCTACAGACAATTCCCTGCAGCTTGGTCAGACAATGCGAGCCGAGTGGCCAGCCAGCAGGGAGAGAAAACAAACAACTGTTGAGCTCATTCCACAGCCTTTCCTGCCCCAAAAACACTCACTTGCATCTCTCAGCTCTAAGCAGCTGCTGATTTTTCTCAGAGCTTGTAGGTGCTCACTACTACCCGCTGAATTTGATACACCTCTTGCTATCAAAGTGGATTTTCAAGGTATGGGAGGGGCTGGAGGGTGAGGGGAGCGACTCGTGCCTCGTTTCCTTCAGGAACCAAATGAAAAGGGGTTAAGTGCAGGACCACAGGAATTTGGTTTTTCTCTCCCCACTCTGTTTTGTTAGAGCTGTGTAACTCCAGGACCTTCCCCAGGAGCTTCATCCTCTCAGGACATAAGAGAAGGCAGAAGAGATCTTCTATACCCCCTGTTCTCTGCAGATTGTTTTATTGATGTAAGCAATAAAGAGTTTCTTCGGAAGCTGAAATAAGATTCTAAGACTTAATTTGGGGAGGGGCTATGAAGCAGTAGTAAATTGTGACAAAAAGTGTCCTAAGCACAGCTCGTAAGGGTCCCTGTGTCAGTGACCTGCAGCAGAGGGAACTCTAACACGGGGACCCCCAAACTGCAGGATTTAGGGGGGTTTATGACCTACCCACTGGGTGAGGACTCAAAACCCTGGACCCACACCCAGGACCCTGCTGAGCCCCCCTGGGAGCAGCCAAAGGAGGCCTGAGCCCTCCTCCTTCCTCCTGAACCCCCAAACTGGGGCTCTCCTACATCCCGGGGGGATGATGCCCACCCACAGAGGGGGTGCAGCCCCACAACAGGGGTGGTCACCCCTACCCAAAACAGGCATCCCCCCACCTGAGGGAGACTGGGACCCCCTGCAGTGTGTGGGACCCCATCCTGGGGGCCACATACCCACCCACAGAGGGGTCACAGCCCCACAGAGAGGGACTTGCCTCCATCTGGGGGGGTCACCCCTACCCCAAACGGGGCCCTCCCCAGCCAGGGGAGGCCGAGACCCCCTGCAGTGAGGGCTCTCCCCCCAGCCCCACGGGGGGGACACCCACAGAGGGGACCCAGCCTCACAAACAGTCCCTCACCTCCATCTGGGGGCTCCCCCCACCCGCGGGAAAGGGGGGACCCCCTGCAGTGAGTGTCCCCCCTAAACCCTCCCCGCCCGAACAGGCTCCCCG
>NW_008590582.1:0-2407 GCF_000691845.1 Merops nubicus | reverse complement strand
TACCATTTCTCAGCTCCTGCACACGGGCCCCCAGTGCACAGGTAGGCTGACGATGCCATCTGTCCATGTTCTGTCAGTCTTCTGTAGTTGCTTGCAGTGCGTCCTTACGGGTGCAAGAGAGAGAGAATGGTTAACAGCTGAAAGGTTCTGCCCCAGGGCAGAACTGAAAGGTTTTGTCTCCTCACAGCCACGGCTGGTTTGAATCTCTGCGGTCGCAGAACCGGTTTTTCTGGTTTTTCGCTGGGGAGTAAAGTGGGGGTTGGGGGAGAGGCTGAGATGTTTACAGCTGCCAGGAGGCAGTGGGGTCCCAGCGTTTTTACTGCGGCACTGATGCACTCACACCTCCTGCGGCTGAGAAGCCTGTTTGCCGTTTGGAATGTGCTTTTGAAGGTAGCTGCCGCCCCTCCCCCTACTCACGAAACCACACTGCTGAAGTATAGAAATTGTATTGCATTCATAATTAAAACAAAAACCGTGATAATATACCATTTATCTACTGCACTGCTCTCATGCTGGCAACATATATTATTGTATTCATTAATAGAGGAATGTTTCAAGTAAGACAGATTCTCTGCAGCAGTAATATTTTTAAAAGTCATGCTATCTCTCAAGTACACATATAGATAACCCAGCAAGCCTTTAACCCAATTAAGAATCAGATTTGTCACCATTTTAGTCACATGGTATGCTATGAAGTTTTCTGTTACTCTCCACATTATAAAACTCAGTGCTTGCACAACCAGAATTTTTATAACTAACATTTTTTCTTGTTTTTCAATATTTTCCACACAACAGATTTAAAACCCTCATGCCCCACGTTGGGCGCCAATTGATTCTGTCTCTGTTTAGAGGGCAGAATTGTGTTCCCCCTTCCTTATCCCTCAGTTTTTCCCAGGTGAAGAGATAAACAAGGAAAGGCAGGGGTAATAAAGGCTTTGCACCAACTGAAAGTTAATTAAAAATGAAATATATTATTTAACAGGGAACAGAAAAGAAGAAGGGTAGGGATTAACAGAGTAAAAAGATAACAGGGGTAAACAAGGTAAGGAGGGATAAATTCCCAAAAATACAGAACCAGGCACTGCGTTGAAGATCCCCTGTACTGGATCCCTATGGATTGATGTGGATTGAAGCTGGATGAAAAGTTCTTAGGTGTGGATGAAGGCAGGGGATGAGTCTGGAGAATAGGCCCAAATCCCAAGATGGCCACCGCCACGTGCCAGAACAGGGAACCACAGCAGAAGCAAAACAGCGTGTATCCAGCTGAAGGTCTCAGCAGAGAGAGTGAGAGACCCTCCCTGCCCCCATTTTATTGTTTCCAGCCGGAAGTCCTGAAGACAGGAAGGGGGGGAGTGGGAATAGAATAGGTCTCTGCCTCTTCTCATTCCAGCCTGCCCCTGGGGGTGGAGCTGGGCATAGCCCAAGCTAGCACGTACTCCTCCCTTTATAGTCAGGAGGTCTCTCCTGAAGCAGGAAGCTCTGTGAAGTGCACTTCATAGAGCAGACACTCCTCCCTTCCTGCAAGTGGTCCCAGCTTTCATCCCCAAGCGGGACACCTGACCATTGTTCACTCAATGTGGAACACCTGGGGCTCATTTCCCTTATGGCTCTCCCTGCAGGGCTGGCCACACCCTGGAGGGAAGCTAAAAGGCAAACTCATCACCTCTTTATGAAGGGCTGTGGGAATCACCCATATGTCAACCTTAATTCGGGGCTCGGGGTTCAAACCCCAGAATTTCATTCAGCCCCTTGACATATGGTTGGACCACAGTCCACTATAGTCCATACTATCCACTAGTCCATACTATCTAAGCACCTTTATCCTGTGTTTAATTACAGATGCCGCCACAGTCATCTCAATTGTTGTTTCAGATTCTTCACTGTTGTGGTCTTATTCGTTGGAAGATCAGTGTGACTGTGGATCTGGAGCTGATGTCGTCTGTTCGGCACAGTTCAGCATCTAATTGTATCGCAGTTTACACACTGCCCACTAAGGTTGACATGCATTTTTATCATAGGGATGTTTTCCATATTCCTGGCGGTGCTGCACAAGATCTACAAGACAAAACCTTAGACCAATATTATTCCTGCAAATAAATGTTATTTGCAGGGACGTGTTCCCATTTTTCTTGTCCGGGTCTCATGATTAGGATGGTGCTATCTTTTCCCACAGCTATTACTTCAGCTGGCTCAGGGGGGCCACTCGGCCCCTGGACCCATACCTTTGCTCCGTTACTAAAGTTGGTGGATCCAAATCCTTTGTCTCCATGAACGGTAATAACTTGGGGAGGGTCCCCCTTCCTCACCATCATTTTCAAGATTGGTAATATTAATAACTGTGCTATTTTGTCATTTGGTTGAACCACAAAATCTTGTTCATCAATATTTAGTAGGATTACTTTAATCT
>NW_008590581.1:7787-29909 GCF_000691845.1 Merops nubicus | reverse complement strand
GAGCGCAGCTGGCCGGCACGCCGCCACTCTGGTCGCGAGCCGTTCTGCACATTTGTGCGGGCTGCCTTGGGAGGGGCCAGCGGACATCTGCTCTGAATCTCCCTCTCATTCACATCCACGTCCCCTGTCGCTTCCCAGGGGACTATAAATAACTCCTGGTGTTGGTACCGCGTGCAAGGCAGGACATTTGGGGAGCAGCTCGTCCCTTTCCTGGTTCAGCTGGTGGGGAGGGTGGCGAGCGTGCTCCTCCAAAAAGGCACGGGCAGTGGAGTGCAGCCAGGCGAGCACATTGTTCCTCTCTGTGGGGTTTTGCTGGATGTCTCTTCTTCCTTTCCATCCTGGTGGCAGGAGGAACCAGCCCGTGATTTCTTGTGCAGACATGCAGTGTCAGACTGGAGGACTGCTTTTGCTGCTTCAGGTCCAGCTCACCCACATAGGATCCTGACTGATGTCTGTGGAAGCTAATGCTTCTCCATATGGGAGAGGCTGTGTGTGACAGATAGACAGGGCAGATACAGTGCTTGGCTTTCTCAAACCAATCCATCACACTTTTAATTGCTTCTCAGTCAGTGATGTGTCATCACATTTGTTAAAGCAAACCTAGAAGAGGATGTGTTAACTCTTCTCCCTCTACTTTTTGTGGTTTTGTGGAAAGGCTGAAGGAAAGTTAGGTCACAGAAACACGTTGTCTCACATTTGTATTAGGATGCGTGGCTTCTGTTGTGATGTTGTCAGCCCTGTGGCTGGAGGATCTCACATTTCCTGGATGTGAAACTGCATCTGAGCAGTAGAAAGCTTGGCGTGTCACCTCTTTCCCTTTCCTGATGCCCCATCTCCATGGGTCACAGTAAAAGCTGGTGAGAAAGAGATGGCATGAGCTGGGAATCCTTCTAACAAAGGAGAAAGAAGCCACTGGAGCCAGGCACAGGCAGTGTTCTGGTGGTAGCAAAACCTGTTCCAGCATAGAGAAACACACTGGATGCTGGGGAGGCGAAGGACAGGAGCCAGCAGGAAGGCAGGAGAGAGAGTGGAGCATGGCCTCTGATGTGCTTCCCCTCCAGGAGTGTCAAGTTGACATACCTGACCATAGAACTGAACAGGAAGAGGAAACACTACTGAAAATCATCAGATTTGTTTCTCCCTTCCAAAGGTGATTTTATCTGCCCCTGAGACTTCAACCCAAGTGCCAGCTGCTCAAAACCATTGCTCTGCTCCACCACATACAGTACTCACGAGGTCTCCTGTGGAAGATATTTTTCTGATGTTAGGGTACTTGGATCTGATTCTCTTGTTCTGGTTAGTCAGACAATGCTTTTCTCTTCTGCACTTAACATTGTGGGGTGCAGGTCCCAAATCCACTGGTCTTGAGGGAAACCTCCCAGCCTGACAAGGTTTTCAGTCAGGCTCACAGAGCGTATGAAGTCATCCTTAAAGAGTGCTGGAGGCTGCAGTTACAGGGATTTCCTCACTCCCCTGTTCCCCATCAGCTTCTCTGTGGCTTGGGAACAAGGAAACATTTGGTAAACTTAGAGGAAATTTTCAGAAGGTTCTATGCAGAGAGATGCAGGCTCAGAGCTTTATAGTGAATAAAGTGCAATACATCTGAGCTCCAGTTCTGGGTAAGGAGAAACTGTGCTGTTGTGAAGAGTGTGGTCAGGCCAGGACAGATTAATGTCATTCAAAAGCAGTGTGGGGATGCTATACCCTCAGTGTCTGGCATGTGGATAAATCGTGTCACCAGTTTAATCTTCATAATAAGTACACTTTTGTTCTCAAAAAAGATCAGTGGCTGGCTGGTGGCATGGCAACAGCCCATGACACTACCATATAGGAGACTTGGGTTTAGGGGAGGTGAAGGGCAATGTTACCTCTAGGAAATTAAAAATTATAACTACAGCCTACTTAGCAAATGTCTGACTACGCCCTTGTAACTGCACCACAGTGCATCAGAGAGGAATAGTTCCTATTTAAATGTCAAACAGCAGCTTTTTTCCCTTGTGGGTTTTCTAGGTGTATGGAAAAATCTGGCAGCTAGAGGATTTATTTTTTTTTTAAATCCTTTTTGTTGTTGTTGTGGACACCATTTTATTTTAATGGGAATATACTGTGTTCAGTGACGCTTCTGAAAAAGCAAAAAGTTTTTAGTTCCAGGCTGGCTTTACATACACAGTTTCTAGACACAGAAGAAGTCTGAAGAGAGAGGACACATCCAGGATATGGTGGAATAAGGGCGAGGAGCTGTGCCTGTGTTTTCCTCAGTCTCCGTGGCTGCTCTGAGACATAGGTGTTCCTCTCTGTGTGTCTGCCTGCCTGACCATGCAGTGTGCTTCAATCTCCTCCTCTGCCCCTGACCACAATGACCGAAATTTGCTTTTTTCTGAGGAACCACAAAACTGTTGAGACTTAAAACATGGCACTTGGCAGGAGAAGAGCTCTTTGCCCAGCTCTCCATGTGGTCTTTGACAGCGGTTTTCCAATCAGGGTGGTTATGTAGATGTTACATTTGCCCATACATTTTCATACATGGAATGCTTGAGCATCCCTTGGAAGATGAGAGTCAGTTTGCTAGCTTAGCAGGGGACGATCTACAAATTTCAGCCCAGAAGAGTCTTATAGCTACTTTAAATTATGATATGGGAATAACTAATTGTTATAACCTCTAGAAATGTAGGGAGAGACTCAGCTTAGCTGCTGTGTAGATTATATAGCTGTATCTATGTCTAAGTGAAACAAGACGAAGCTGGAATTAATGTTTGAGCCATTAGGTACAGTTTCCCCCACTCCTGTTTATCTTTGTCTGGTTTTAGACTTACCATTGAGAGATTCATAAAAAATGTGTGCTATGCTTCCTGAAGAAGATAAGCTTCCCTAGGCACCCTTTCTATTTAATTGCTCTTCAGTGTAATTGGACTGCTGAACAAAGTCAACAAGGCACAGCTAAAGTTTTTTTATGGATCTCCTTGCTAAACCCTGTTTTCCAGTATTTCTACTTGCAGTGATCTGTGTTTGGGTAAAGAAGTGGCATGGGGTGGGTACAAGGGTGCAAACTCAGAAGTGGGCAGCATGAATATGGATTTGTTTACTTTTACTTGTCTCAGCAATCTCTGAGAGACCTAACAGGGTTTCTAACTGGTGACATGTTTTGTGCACATATGAAAATTAGAAAAAGGCAATGAGAGTTCAAACCATGGAGAAGAGCAACACTGCAATATATCATGTCACAGCATGCATAACCTTTGTATTGCTTTGAATTGCTGTGTATATCTGCCACAGAGAACTTTACAAGTTTCTTCTTAAAATTAAAATCTGTCTCCTCTGGAAGGTTGCTATAGCACTCTGCACTGATGGATGAATGGATAACCTTTTTATGCTTCTCAGTCTACTCACAGCAAGTGCTGTCTTTTGGTTTAAATATTTCTCTGCTAGTTCTTACTTATTCCAGTCGCAATTTGTGACAATCAACTTTCTCAGCCTCTGTGTTACTGGATAATACAAGTGCTTCTCATCTCCTCCTGTAAGATGCTCTCCAGTTTTCACCTCGTGCTAGCAACCTTTTGGTTCAGCAGGCATTAATCCGGCACAAGTCCTGGGCACACTGGGGTAGATCAACCCCAGAAGACTAAACAGAGCAAGGAATTAGGCCAAAGACACCTGCACATGACTTGCTGCCTGCATAGTTTTTGCTTGTATTAATGAGCACTGTCCCAGGCAATACTTGGGCTTAGTTTTGGAGCTAGCAAAGACTAGGGACTGTTCCCAAAAGGCAGTTTGAACTTGACTCTTTCGTGTAGGTGTGAGAGTCCAGAGGTTTAGACATGCTCTTTGCCGTGCTACTTGGCCAGAGAGCAGTCCCCGACATAGTTTCTTTTAGTAGCACAAATGTAGCCTTGGTGACAAAAACTGGGCATGGCCTTCTTGATGAAGTCCTTGCCAGTGGCTGGCGTTTATTGATTTCAGTCATACTTTCCTTCCTGTAGTGGAAATACTTTGCCTAATGCTAGGTGACATTTACCTTTTCCAGTGGTCAGGCCATATTGCTGGCTTGTCATCACATACATGGCTAGCACAAACTCTCACTCATGATTTCTTAAGTGCACACCCTTTTCCTTGTGTAGTAAAATTTCCCTCCATGTCTATTGTTTCTGAAGACTATTTGGTTCTTCTTAGGTAAAATTCTGCTCTCTGTCAGTATGGACAAGGCTTTCCAACCTCAGCCATCAGAAGGTTTCATTAGACATTCTTTTGTGCCAAAGTTGTTAAATAAGTAGGATTGATACTGACTCTTGCAAAACTCTGCTAGTGATTTTTTTCCTTTCAACTCAACCCATTGTCAACCTCCCCCTTTAGCCAATTCCTTAACTACTTTGCAATTCTTATCTTAATCCCCACTTTCTCTACTTGAACTAATAGTTTCCATCTGGCAGGGTATCAAATGCTTTATTCTAGTCCAGATAAATGACATCTTCCCATACTTCCTTTCTCTGTAACATCAGATAAGAGTATTCTGGTAGACAGGCAGAAGCTGCCTTTGTTAGGGTTATGTTGCATTTTGTTCCTGTTTTAGTTTGTTTCTATGTTTTCAGTTGTTCCTTCCTTCAAAACACCTCCAAACCAGGGATTTACTCCACATGTATAGCATGCATAATCTTTTTTTTTTTTTTTTTTATTTGTAGCCTGCAAGGGGAGGACAGCTTTTCAGCCAAGATTGTCCTGTATTGGAGGCAATGAAAAACTTCTGCCCAAATACTACCCGAGCACTACTAGGGCCGTGATGTTGATTTCCATATGCCTGAAACATAGCACGTTGCTCCTATTGAACCTGCAGGCTCTTTGCAGAATGAATTTTGGTTTGTGTTTCCAGCTTGACAGTTCTTCCCAGGAGCACATGAAGAGCCTGTTGTCCTGTGAGTGAACACCAAGAGTTAGTGATGTGAGGCCCAGAATACCACCTACTAATCACTTTCGCACCTCATTACGCTTTCTGAGTCATATAGTGCAAATTAGATTGTTGCATTTTCCCTTGGACTTGTCCGTGGAGCAAACTAGCTAATGCAAGGAGTAAGAGACATGAAGGCACACATATGGGTCAGCAAACCACCAACACAACTTCACACATGTGAGTTTGTAGAGCTTGTGCTCACTTTTCTGCTGTCACATCATTCAATTGACGAATATAAATAAACATGAATTACTTCCTTGGATCAAGTTCAGTGTACCGATGAAGCACAGTGAGTATATGGCTTTGGTGCTGACTGGGATGTATCTGCCTGCACTACCATGCTAGCTTCAGGTACCATGTATGTATGTATCTGCTTTTGGCATACAGGATGTAAAAATTATTGTGGTTCTAAATACGTGAACTAACAAATGTCACTGCAAATGAAAGCAACCACAGCAGAAAAGATACAAACCTATTCTATGATTATTACGTGCCTCTAACAGCTACCTCCAGCAGTGAAAAGAAGATTCCCTGTGGGTAGATGAAGTATACACTCAGGAGTTAAGAACAGTAATTAAAGCCCCATAAGTACACTCATTGATTTTCAGCTTCTGAGCTGAGGTCACACGTGCTGCCAGTAACAACTGAACTAATACGAGTTTAGTTACCCTCTGTTTTCTCTTCTCCAAACAAATTGGGGTACAAAAAGTACAAGCCAGCCTTGCTTGCACAATTTGTTTTCTTTTTTGCTGTTGTTCTTCTTTGCATTTTGATTATGAAAGTACTCCTTCCAGCTGAGGGTCTCCACATCCGAGGAGAGAGCAGGGACAGCTGCAAGTCCCTTCTGCTCCGTCTGCAAAAGACAACAAAGGAAAAAAGCAAACTTGGTGGGTGTCATACAGCAAAGTCCCTATGTGAAATTTCTAAAAGGGTCCACTCTTTCTCTGAAACCTTCTAGGGGCTCTCAGGCTGAAAAAGGGCTGTGAACCCAAGCTCGAGAGTAAGGCTTTGTTCACTGTGCTCTCGGCTCTTTTCTGTGTGCTTATTTATTTATACAACCTCCCTTATCTTTTCTTGTGTGCCTTGCCATTTCCTCAAGCTCACATCTTTGCTTCTTGACCTATTCAACTTTCTCTCATGACGTCAGTACACTTTCACATTCTCCTTCATTCCATCCCAGAATAAAGCCCAAGGTTTCTCCTGCATGCTTTCTGGGTGATTTCTGTGCGTGTGTGTCATGTTTTGGTTTAAAGAAGAAAAGCAGATCTGTGACATGGATGCTTTGATAGTTTGTACTCCTGCACCTGGGGAGCAGGACTGGGAACCCCACTGAAGGACCTGTGCCCCAAAGGAGTGTCCTGATCTGTCTAGCCCTGAGCCACCCCTCTCCTTCTGTTGCAAATATTATGTGGATATCCACTAGATGGATATATGGGATAGTATATGTGTGTGGGCAAATGCCCAAGTCTCAGATGTGGAGCAGGAGATGCTCTGAGCCAGCCCCTCACCTTACAGCACCTGCATCTCTTGTGTCTGTGGAGCTTCAGTGCCCTGCTCTAGGTTGGGGCATGGGAGTAGGAGGAATGCTGTGGTCCCGTGCTGCATCTGAAGTGTCTGAAAGTGCTGCAGCCCATCTCTACTGAGCAACCACGGGTGCACATTTACCTTTTAAATGACCTCCACAAACTGGTTGCCCACTCCCAGGCACTCAGACTGATGAATGGATGCTGAAACTCTCAAATGAGGCTTTGTTCATAAAGGCATTCAGGGGAGCCAGGACAATCACTAGACAATGTAGATATGTGTTATTTTATTTATTTATTTATCTATCTACCTATTTATTTATTTAATTAATTATATATTTATTGTTATAGAAATCTGACAGACATACAAACATCTTGATTTTCATTACTTAAATCCACCTTGAGAGACGGCAGGATTTTGACTTCTTGCCACATACCATGTGCTTCACAGTGTGCAGCAAATTCTTGATTGTCCTTCCAGATGGCATGTAACTCCTATCCCCCAAATAAAGTACAGCAGAATTTATATTTTAGTACTTAATTTTTCTTTCAGCAATTTAGATCTGCCATACAAACTGCTTGCTTTGATCACTTGGAAAAAAATACTGATAAAATAAATTAAAGGAGAAGTCTTGACTTAAGTTTAAAAACAACTTCCTTCTCATTAGGCTTTCCATGGGAACCATGTATCATATTTATTTAAGCATTGAAGAAAATATTTAGCCTATCCACAAAGGTTAAATAATCAGCTGATAAGATTTGTAGCTAAAGTATGTTTAAATGTACTCATTAAACATAGTATGTGTTAGGTAATTTTTCAAAAGCTCTGCTTCTACATGTAAACCATTAGGAAGTGGAAAGGAAAAAGTCACAAGGAACCAAAGCATTCCTTGTGAACAAATACAGTTGTGCATTGTATAGACTGCAGCTAGCAAAAGTCAAAAAGTCAGAATAACAAGACCCAGAAGAAGACTATAATGACACAATTTATTCTCCAGCAGCAACCAAGAGAACTAACCCAGCATTTTGCTCTAAAAAAAGGAGTACATATTTTAGCTCACCTTGTAATTTATGTCTATAATAATTGGAGAGGGAATGTTGAATGTAGCTTATAAAAGGCTCAAAGCCTGTGGAAACAAACTTTTCTTGGTGAACTGAATTTACTTTCCAGCTTTGGCAGAAAGTACTTTTTCATCTGATTGGTTTTACTGGTACACAGAATGACTCCATACTAGGTTTGAGTAAAAGTAAAAAGTTACTTTTGTTTAATAAATAAAAAGAGAACCTTTTAGAAACAAACCTTTTGGAGTTTGTTTTCTACAATCTTTTTTCCTTGATTTGAAGTTTCACTTTAAGTAGAAACCAAAAATGTTGATCACTTTATCTGAAAGTATTGGACAAAAAAAAAAAAAAGATATCTTTTAGCTTAAACAAACCTTTTCCTTTGAAGACTCCCACTAATGACGTGAATGACATCTCCTGGCAAATGGGAGAGTGAAAATACGCCTTTTTTATACAGACTGCAAACTTGAGAATGGAGCTCACAAGAGGGAGCAGATGCCATTTGAGGGATCTGTATTAAAGATTAGATTCTGCTGGTTTTATTCATGAATGGTCTTGTTCTTTGAGTAATCCCACTCATTCTGTTGGTACTATACCTGATGGCCGACTAACTTGTAGTGGAATCAGTCAAGGGTTAGGGTGCTGCTCTAGAGGTGTGTGGCAGGATTTGGTGATAGAGCACTGTAGCAGGGGTTAGGGGATTGATGCTATATAAAGGAAACAAGCTCTTGGTTTGCTGTTTGTGCTCCAGTTCAGGAGGTTTTGTGGAGTTGCCTATTTCTCTGTTTCAGGGTAGATATGAGATAGGAACAGCCAAGCAGGGCTTTCTCTTTTGGAATTACTCGAGGCTTATGCCAGAGCCCTTTTTTTCCTTCTTCCTCCTTTTCCTGATCATGCAAATAGCTGTATTTATTTTGTCATTAAAACCCAAATGCTCTTGATGGTGTTACAGTGCACTTCTGGTCTTATGGTGAGAACATGTATCTGCAGCAGGTCATGTGTGGTGTGTGGGGTTACTGCTGGCCACACTATGTTTAGCCATATGATGAGGCATGAAAGCAAATTTCTCTCTCTCACCTGTGTTGAGTGCTGAGAGATATTTTTTTTTTTTTTTTTTTTTTTATGGGTGCATGTCTATTACAAGGTCAAGGGTTTTCAGAAGAAAAGATGGTACGGAGTGGGTTGTGGGCTTGGTGCAGTGTAACTGGACAGTTCAGGGCTGCAGGCATATGGGAACCACTGGAGCAAGGTTCTGCTCATCGTATCTAGAAGGAGTTAATATATCTGTCCTGACATTATAACTCTATGCAAACTGAGATGGGACATGCAGGCAGTGAGGGGTAATTATTGCTGGACCTCTGCAATGCCCTCTGTTTTGTTCACTGCAGGAGGGAGGAGGTAGTCATGGATCACCTTTGTCCATGAGCCTGGCAAGATATCATCTAATGAAACAGTTCAACAACCTCTTTTATTGCATGGTTGTGGAGGCGCATACGGGCTTTTTTTTTAAGAGCAAAGGCATTTCTTCAACTCTTGAGTTTTGTTTGCTTTCGAAAATCATTATCTGCTGGCCTTGATGACCTTTTTTTCAACATTGCAGCAGTATTGTGACATTACTCAGAAAACCATTTGAAAAGGCTGGAGAGACAAGTGCTGCCTGTGCCCGTGCTCTGACACAGCTGCTCCTCATGGCTTTCACCAGCACTTGTAGGCCCCAGAGAAAAAGAGTTAATGGGGAGGTGTCATAATATTTTACAGCACAACAATCAATCATGGTAAACTGGCTGTCGCGTGGACCACTTCCTCACCCAGCCTCTAATGACCTTCAGACCCATTCTGAATCACTGGTCATAAATGCTTGAGTACCCTGGCAGCTCTTGGGCCTGTGGAGGGCCCTCAACATAGCCAAGGCAGAGTAACAGGGAAATATATACACAAAATATGCGTACATGCACACAAATATATAATATTTTGAATACCAAGCATAGATCACAGATTTGCAAAACTGATTAAAACTGCGTTGGTTGATGTGAAAGGGATTATGCCTTTCTAATATTAATCTGGTTGCCATGTGTTGTCCAAGGAAATGTGTTCCGCTCAACAGCTGAATGAGTGGGATTTGGCTCTGCACAAATGTATATCTTTTCATTAGCAGGTTAGAAGATTTTTTAACCATAATTGGTACACTTTTCAGTGCAGCCAAGTTATTAGGTTTTCAGGGGTATGGATTTTGGTCAAAAGCTCAAACATCTCAGTAGAAAGCAGACACATGGCAAGAAAAGTCCAATTTTTCTGAAGACATTTTTTCACTGATAAAAAGGCTAGACAAAATTCTCCACAGAACTTTAAACTGTGTGTAGACTATGCTATGGTGTAAGTCATTTCAATGTTAATTCACTGACAGCGTTCCACCAATTGCTGTTTCATGAAAGTATACCACAGAGAAATAAAACTATTTAGGATTATTTTCTGTCCAAGCTCTTTGTACAGATGCAGGGAGACACTCAAACACGTGCTTGATATCTTGGCACAGTATGTGCTGGAAGACAGGAATTAGAGTAACTGAGTTCAGAACTGCAGCCATGAAAAGACCCCTGTGTTTGCAGTCAAAACTTAAGTGGAGCACAGGAGCTAAACTATTGCTACTAGGAAGAGGGTTTTTTTGTTTTGTTTTGTTCACTTTTGCTTTGTTGTTTTATTTCTTTTTTTCCACCTGGATTGTGAGGTGGCACTGCTGCCATCACAAAGACAATCTAACCTTACAAATTCCATTGTGCATTTCACAGAAAGTGAAGTGTTAAACCAGAAATTACGGTGAAGATCCCCCACCCTTATCCCCACTTTCTTCTCTGTTCCTTTTGACATCTGAGAGGAGCAACCACAACTACATACCATTTATAGATTTAGCTGATTAAAACCAGTTTTCTCTATAGGTCACATCATGTAGAAGACACAAGGTTTTTGTCAAGAGACCCGCTACTGGCAGAAACTGTTTTGCAGCTATTGCTAGTAAGAAATCAGTAACTAGATCCATGTCCTGTTTTATGCCAGCTTTATAATTATACTATTTCAGTGGTAAGCCAGACATCTGGGCCAGGGGTAATTTAGAAATTCTAGATCTCTATTCAGTTCATTTTTTTAAATGTTCATCTTTACTGCAGCTATGTCTTCATACAACATATAATCCTCCTGCACATTTTCCTCCCTTACTATGGTTTCTGTGACCCACTGTCATAATATAACCAATGCATTTTATTCAGCACAGCTCTGTGAAACCATAGGAAACAATTACTGGCTTTAAACAACATTATTTTCATGTTCTTTATGTTTCTGTCCTCAAATAATTACACATAGCTCACACTGTCTTGTGTGACTGCCAGGACATTTGGCCCTTCAGTTCAGAAATGCTTCAGCTTTTCTGTCATTTCAGTCATTTCAAGAGCTCTGTGGTGTCTAACTGACTTTCTTGAATGCAGTTTTTTATAACCTATGAGACTGTGGTTGGCTGGATTATCCTTTTGGTCTCTGCAGTCTTTACTCAGACCATGATTACACAAAGTATATATTTGTCTTTTTCAGCTTATATATGCTGAGAACGTATCTCTGAGATGTGGTTTTTGGAGCACTAGTGTGTCCATTATGTAGTGTTTGCTTTCTACAAAGAAACATACAGCCAAAAATAAAACTTGCCTCATTCATCGTTCCATTTCTGTTGGGCATGTATAGTCCTGGTGGAGTATGTACAGCACTATACATAGAGTCATGCATGTATAGTATTGCAGGGCAATAAGGAAGAGAAAATATGAAGTCAGGTGAGGTGACTTATGTCCCTAGCCCTTTGCAGAGAGCCATGACTTAGGCATACACCTCCTTGCACCACTGCTCGCTGTCAGGTTAGGCAGTGTCTGCTCCACAGGCAGATGTTTCCTATTTCAGGAGTCTCAACATTATGGCTTTTTTGATTGTCTGTTCACCTCCAGATTTAGTTTTAGTTCCAGATAAAACATAACTAACAATTTCCTGTAAATTAGTGACACTGATGGGATGTCTCCGTATGGGGGGGTGTGTGTGTCCATGTGCGCGGGGGCATGTGACTGTGGGGTTTGCATGAGAAGCCTGCTTGGCATATGTGCATGGAATAAATCTTGATGTAATTTTCACCGCAGAGACTGGTCGATGAATTGTTTCCTTTTGTTTGTGGCTAAATGTATATGCAAACCATTTATGACAAACTGATCTTGAAATATACCTCCTAGTAAACATGGCAGCTTCTCTGTCTGCCTCTTCTTCCTCTTGCCATGCAAACGGTCATAGGATTTCCATGCTTCACAACGTGAGGACACATAAAGGAGGGATGCATGGGAATAGAATCTTTAGCAATTTTCTATAGCACCCTCCCCATCACAGCCCCCAGCTGCTCCAGCTTACAGCTTCCTCTCTTCTTTCAAGCAAAGGGGTTAATGGTTACTTTTCCTTTCTGTGAATTAATCTATTTCCTGAGACTCAGTAGTTTTCCCCTGTCTTCCATGTTCATCTGAGCTACCAGATAACCATAAGGTGAATCATCTTCCCACAGACTGGGCTCTACAAAGAGCCCCTTGACTGCACTTACCACTCGGAAGGGGATGCACCAGGACACCCACCCAGAGAGGTCTTCTTCACAGGGCTCCTGCAGAGCCCAGCCCAGGAAGGCCTGTATTGATTAAAAATTTTTTTTTGAGAGAAATTACTGTCCCAGCTCCAGGGAAGCTTTTACAAGTAACCTGGGATATAGTCTCTGGCCTGAACATTTGGGGTGTTGCCCATCACTAGGTTATTGCTTCTATTTACACATTTAATTCTCTGGTTCCTAGCTAATAGACGTTAAAGTCTACTTGTGCACTACCTGCTGCTTACAGGTTTCCATTTGCAGCATTCTCCTACTGTTCCTAAGTACCTGGTGCAGCATTTTGGCCTGCATCCCTTCCTGAGAGGTGGGCTGATGAAGGGTAGTGAAACCACTGCTTTTTCAGCTATACATTTCTGTTTACATGCCCTGCCTTCATATCAGCCTCAAATTATTTATTCAGGCCACAGCTTAGATTCTGATGGCTGATTTCTTTTTTTCCAGAATAACTCCAGTGCTGTAGATAACAGCAAGACCAAATGCACAGAAAAGCTCTTTCTCTTTTATGTAATCATGATGGTTTGATTGCAGACAGTTTGTTTTACTTATGCTTATATATGTCTTCTAACATGAGGGGTGTTCTGGTGTAAGCAGGAGGGAATGCATCCCTTTGATTCCATGGCATTTTAGGAGAAATTTGATTTCTTGGGGGAAAATCATTACATGACTGCCCCATATACGTTGAGTCAATGGGAAGGCAGGAACGAATAAAGATCTGACTCTTCTGGTACAGCCTGAAATCCTTTTTCAACTGAGGCCTCCTGTCAGAGGCCTGAGTAAAGAGTATCTCTCTGAACATTTGTTTGTTTTTAGTGTCATTTAAGCTGTTATCATTTGGACTAGTTTTATCCCCTCAAGGGTCAGAGCTCTGTTCTAACATAAGCAAAAATAATAGATTGTAGAATGCAAAAGCTGTGTTATGTGTGTTGGCTGGGAAGTTGGGGATGGAGTGTGTTCCAATGAAATATTTAACTTCTAAAGTTTTTGCCACTTCTAGGGAATTTGATGAGGCTGAGCTGGGAAATTGGCTGAGGTATTAACAGATATCCAAACTCAGATGACATGTAGCAGAGATGCTTTCAATATGTAATTTCTCATTAGTTATTTTTTTTGTGTGTGTGTGGTTTTTTTTTCTTAATTGTTGTTGTTCTTTCTTATCCTAATTTTTACTGAACTTCCCCGTTCATCACAAAAGGCAAGCAGAGTTAAACATCTGATTTGACCTGAGGAGTTCTGTTCTGCCTTTTCAACTCATGACTGATCAAACCAAATCTGTGATCTCTGGCACAGGACCTCAAAGGCTGGCCAGGGTCTGAGGAGCTGCAGGAGCTACTGTCAAGTGTTTGCCTGACCTCTGCGATTTCACCCCTCCCCTTCTCATAAGAACATGTACCCTGAGATCAAAGACCCTTCAGCATTTTTATGGGAAGTCAGCTGGAGTCATGGAGGCTCACTGGGAAAAACGAGAAAGCTCTGGATGCTTTGTGGAGAACCAGTCATCTGCCTCCACAAAAATGCAAGTGTCTGTGCTGATGAATCCTACTCTCCCTCTTTGAATTTTTTCCAGGATCCCTGCTTAATACAGGGCTGTGTTTCAACAAAACCATGATAAGTTTTCTGTGATGGTATCACAAGGCTGCGATATGGAAAGAGCCAAATTAGGAGGGGTATGAAAGCACATCACTGCTATAAGGCACAGCTGTGTCGCTGTGTCCTCCTTGTTCACCCTCTCTGTGACAAGTGGTGCTGCTTCTTGTCTTGGAAAGGTCAGCCCAGTGCCCTGGTAGCAGGGCACCTTGATGCTGCCACCTTTGCTCCTGAGTATGACCGTGCCATCAACAGCACCCCATAGAGGTGACAGTGGGGCTTGGAGGCTGACGTCCTGGTGGGCCTGTAACCAGCCCCACTTCTTCCTTATCCACTTCCCTCTGCTTGAGGGCTGGTGTAGAAACAGCAGTCTCCATTTGATGCAGACTTTAACTGGGACAATGAGAAAAAGAAAAAGAGTTGGGAAGTGCTAAGGTGGGCCCAGGCAAGGGAAGGGAAAGGTAAAGCAGACCACAGCCTGTTTCAGAATGGAGTTTGGTTGCTGAGCCATGACATCAGCATTGCCCAGCTTCAAGGACTGTTTCAGTATCTGCTTCAGGTGAACTGCAGCAGTTACAGAAGGAGCCATAAATTGAGCCTGCTCCAAGAACAGCTACCGCACATGGTATTCCTTCTATAATCCTCCCAGCTGTCTTTAAGAACCAAGGAAACTCAGTGAAAGATTTTATGACTTTTACTCCCACTTATTTCACTATAGAGGAAAAAAAACCCTTACATCTAAGATGGCTGGTTTTACAGGTACCACCGTACAGCTGAACTGCATTTTGCCTCACTATTTTTGCAGTTGGGAGTGACCAGGTAGGTTTTTTTTTTTTTTTTTTTTTTTTTTTTTTTTTTTTTTTCCGCAGGAATGAACTGCAGTGTAAATTGACTTCTTGACTGCTCAGGGGATGAGCAAAAAGTTGATTGCTTCTCAGAGGTCATTTTCTTGCAGGGGTAGAGTAAAGCTGCAGTCAATAAATTTGATGATACCCTAGGGGTGGTCCTTTAAGGCAGGTAGGGACATGATGGACTCTAACATAAGTTTTACTGTATTCCTACAGCTGGATAAAAATCATCATGAAATGCGAAACCAACCCAAATTGTGAGAAATTTTCAGTGGGAATCAAGCCACTCTGCTGAACTGTTTGTGCAAACACAGTCTTTAGAGGTGCTGCCAAGGGGAACTGCTGCCCTCGGACTGCAGCAGGGCTGCTGCTGCAGAGCAGCAAGTGATGGCTTTCCAGTGAAAAATGTGGTTTGGGCCCTGAAGTCTGAAGTGTGATAAGTAGAGTCACCACCAGGCAACAGGTCAGAGAAGACATCTGAGGTAGAACACATCTTCTTCAGCTCAGGTGGATTTTAGGGGCTCATTGCAGAGCATTTTGAAAGGGACGGCCTGTCCTCGTGGCCAGTGCCTCTGATCAGTGTGTGAGGCCATGGGGTTGCCTGTGGCCTTAAATTCTTGCTGCTCTGCCACCTCTTCTCTTTGTTTGCTTCCTGAGCCTCTTTCCTGTCCCCTTGCTGCCCTGATGATCTTTTGTTTAGATCAGCTATCAGCTGCCATTTTGGAAAGAAAAAGCAGCTCCTAGAGCTTTTGTACTGATAACTCAGTGTGGGCTGCAATGAGGTAATTTCCTCCCGTATGTATTTTTACTTTTTTGGCTGAATTATTTTTAACACTCTCTGCTTTGTCCATTCAATGACCTTTACATGACTTTTCGAGTCCATCATTTTAACCCTCTCTTCCCATCCTATCTCTTCATGTTCATTTTCTACAATGGACTTAAATAGCATTGCCTTAACCTACACGGTGCTGGCAAGATGATTCTGCAGAGCCTTTCCTCTGTGGTCCAAAGCACAGCTAGAAATACAGTTGGCTCTGCTCTTCGTGGAAAGCATGTCCTGCTACCCAGCTCTCGGCAGCAGAACTTAAACCAGGTATTTCACCCCACTCATAATGGGTTATTTATTGACCACAGAGAAAGGGTTATTTTCTGGGATTCCAGATAAGGCTGGGGCCAGGAAACAGCTTGCAGTTGTCTCTTCAGATTCACCCAGTCTTTACCATAGTGTTTTGTTATTTCCTCCTCTGTTATCTTCAGAGCAGAGGCTGTCAGGAAGGGGCAGGCTGGCAAAGGCATCTCAGCCTCCTTGAAAAGGTCTTTTCCCACATCCTCCCAATCTTGCTGAGGACAGCAAGCTGGACTCTGGGTGCCCCCGGGTCTCCTCTCTGGCAGCACATGAAGAAAGTTGTTCTTTTCTCCCTACTCAACCAAGAGGACTTTAAGAGCTTTCTAATCAGCTCACTGCCAGCCTGTTTTCTCTCATCATTTAAAAGGAGCCCATGCTAGGTTTACAGCTGCCAAAGCTTTTGCTTGGGTTCAAAATATGGGAGTGCTTTAGAGGCAGGTTGTAACTGCCAGGGGTGATTACTGAGGAGGCAGCAGTCTGGAGAAGATGGGCCTTTTCCTCTTGTCAAAAATACTCTGAGTGGATGAGAAATAATCACCTTGACTAGCAAGTTTTACTTGCAATTGTTCTCTTTGAATATCAGCTGCTTATTTTGTTTTCCTTTGTCAGATGTGTACCTTTGGAAGTAAATGACTTTGTTTAAGTAGGTGAGATGCCAGGAGGAGGTAAGCAGTGTCAGGCTTCCATTTTATTCTTGCATTTGTAGGAGGCTGCAGTTTCTTGGGCTGATGCTTTCAGAAACCTCATTGGAGTATCAGTGCTTGATGTATACACTTTATTCACCCGTTTCTGCTCCTCCAAACATGAGTATTGGCAGGGCTGAATGACACTAAGAAGAAGCTATGAAGAGGCAGTTCCATTTTTTTTTCCACAGGTGCCCAGGTTGCCTGTGAGGATTATGAACTCCAAGCAAAAGTTTTTGAAAAATTATGTTGGGAGTCACTGTCATGATTTTTCAGACAGTTTGTACCTATCTTCTTCAAATCAGGCATCCAAAGCAGTGGCATGTTGTGCATAGCAAATAAGAACAGCAACATGTAAAATCACCAACTGCATTTGGAAACCTTGGCATAAGTTATTAACCATTAATGCAAGCACATAACCATTACAGTCAGTAAATATGTCATCTATGACAGACTTCTTCCTAGCTTAGACATGTTACTGAGTGGATACTAACTTGCAGTATTCAACAAGGAGCTTTGTACTACCTCCTGTTCACTCTTCAGCGACACACACAGTGACGTGCTCTTGAGAAAAGGTCTTGTTGTTGTGGGCAGTATCATTATTCCAAACACATTCCATTCATACCATATTCATGTGGAAAAAAAATCCTTTCTGCTGGTATGTCATTGACATTTAGCGTCAGTTGTTGAGTGTATTTGATCTTTTATATTCTGAATTTCCTGAAAATCAAAGTGGATATATTAGTGTCCTTGTAAGTATTGGACAGCTTCAAACATAGAAGTTGCACAGTACGCTGCAGCCTGTGGTTTACATAAGAAAATGCTGCAGATGAAAATACACCCTGACATAAACCTGTCTGGTTTTTATGTTGCTCTCTTTTGCCCTACTTTGGTTGTCTGAAAAACATAATATCTATAGTAACCTGAATTTTAAAGTGATGATACCAACATTAATAGGACAAATTATGATGCAATATTTAGACTTCATTAGTTTCTTTAAAGTACTTCTTTCATATTACAAAATTTCATTTAGGAAAACTGGTTCTGTTTTTTGATGTGGGTTGATTCCTCTCCACTTATGATTACTGAGTTTACCATGTAAAAAGAAATAACTGTTCTTTCTAACACCAGACTACCTACAGGGTCAGCAAATTGGTTTAATTTCTTCTGGTGATCGAAATATATAAGCTTTAATCATGAATCAGATACACACCCTCTGAAACATGTTAACTCATCAAAGCAAGGAGCCCACTAGCCTTTGAAAAGAAGCCTTTATTATACATGCTCTATAATACCTGATATTTATATTAAATAGTTTGCTTTTAGTTATATAGTTTGATGTGTATATACATGTGTTTGATGTGTGTATGTGTATATACATTGGTTTCAATCCAGGTGTAATGCTGACCTACAGGAGGTTGGGTTGGCCCATGTGACATTCTCTTTTAGCCTGCTCTAGGAGTGTGGAGAAGTAGCGTGGATGCTCTAGCAGCTCTTCACAGATTTTGTATTTTCTCAGTTTTGGTAATGGTTTTTGAGTTTATTTAGGTTCATTTTTGACAGTGACTACTCCATGGAGTGAAGCAAATATCCATTGTTGCACCTTCCCTTTACTTTGTTACAAAGGAATCATACAGAATGTGGAAGCAAGGACCCAAAAGACCAGGTGGAAAGTCTGGAGCAAGGAAGATGTACCCTTAATGGAAGAGGATCAGATCAGAGGATACAAACTGGATGTACCTACATACTCAGTGCTGAGAGAGCTGGTAGATGTCATTGCAAGGCCACTCTTGATGATCTTTGATCATGGCAACTGGGAGAAATACCCAAAGACTGGAGGAGAGCAAATGTCATGCCTATCTCCAAGAGGGGCAAGAAGGAGGACCCAGGGACTACAGTCTGGTCAGCTTTCCCTTGATTCATGGGAAGGTGGTGGAGGGGCTAATCCTGGAAAACATTTCCAGGCACATTTAGGAGAAGAAAATCATCATGAGTAGTCAGCATGGCTTCACCAAGGGAAAGTCATGTTTGACCAACTGAATAAACATCTACAATGAAATGACTGGCCTGGTAAATGAGAGGAGAGCAGTGGATGCTGTCCACTCAGACTTCAGTAGTGCATTTGACACTGTTGATGTAGGGGTTGAATGAGCAGACAGTGACTTGATTGAAAACCGGCTGAATGGCTGAGCCCAGAGAGTGGTGATTGGTGGCATGAAGTCTAGTCAGTGGCCAGTAACTGGTAGTACACCCCCAGTGTCAATACTGGATGCTGTCCTGTTTAAACTCTTCATTAATGAAGACCTGGGTAACGGGGCAGCGTGCATCCTCCACGTGTTGATTGATGACACAAAGCTAGGAGGAGTAGCTGATATGCCAGAGGGCTGTGCTGCCTTCTCTGGATGGCAGGGACATCAACAGGCTGGAGATATGTGCTGCAACCTCGTGAAATTCAACAAGAGATGTTAAACCCTTCACCTGCGGAGAAACAACCCCAGGCACTAGTGTATGCTAGGGGCCACCTAGCTGGAAAGCAGCTTGGCAGAAAAGGACCTGGTGGTCGTGGTGAACACCAAGTAAGCCAGCAATGTGCCCTGGTGGCAAAAAAGGTCAATGGTGTCCTGAGATGCGTTAGACAAAGCACTACCAGCAGGTGAGGGAGGTGATCCTTCCACTCTGCTCAGCAAGGAAGAACTCACACCTGAAGTGCTGTGTCCAGTTCTGGGCTTATGAAGTGCTGGGGTTTAAACCCCCAGCCCTCAATGAGGGGTGGTATATGGATGATGTCCACAACCAGGAAAGAAAGACCCTCCTGACTGGTTTTCACACAGGATTTGGCCAACCTTCGGTGGGAACTGATGAGGAGATCACTACCAGGTGCCCTCACTCTCCCTATTGACTTGGAGGCCAGGCAAGAAGCCACCTCTATAAGAACTGACTCCTCTTGCAGTGGGGTTGTCTATGTAGTGGATGTGCTGTGTGGGGATTCTGGCTATTGGAAGGCCTTCCTGACTCTTCACAGCAAGCAGAGTTCCCAGGACAATCAGGCAAGATTGTGAGTCTCTCTCTGGGAAGCTTCTACGTGACTGGACTCCTCATCTGGCTGATTCCACCTCCCATGGCTAGGTTACAGACTCTGCTCACTCCCTTCTTCACACAATGTGCTGTGGGTGACTTGTTCCTCCCTCTGGTTTTCTGGCACTTTGGATCTCTGGTGTGTGATGTGGTAATGGAGGGAGGAGTTTGACTACTGGTCTGCCTGTTAATGATAATGTCATTGTATATTGGACAAGTGGTCAGCAGAAGAGCTCCTCAGTATAAGACAGACATGGACATACTGTAGAGAGTTCAAGGAAGGGCCACAAACATGATTAGGAGACTGAAGCATCTCTCCTGTGAGGAAAAGATGGGGGAGCTAGAACTGTTTAACCTGGAGAAGTCTTGGGGGGGACTCTTATTAATGTGTATGAATACTTGAAAGAAGGGTGCAAAGAAGATGGAGCCAAACTTTTTTCAGTAGTGCCCAGTGACATGACCAGAGGCAGTGGACACTAACTGAAACACAGGAAGTTTCCTCTGAACATCAGGAAACACTTTTTCACTGTAAGGGTGAAGGATCACTGGCCCAGGTTGCCCAGAGAGGTGGTGGAATATCCTTCCTTAGAGATATTCAAAGTCATCTGTACACAGTCTTGGGCAACTGGCTGTAGGTGGCCCTGCTTGAGCAGAGATGTTGGACTAGACCTCCAGAGGCCCCTTCTAACGTCAATGATTCTGTGAGTCTATTAACTTCTTGCTCGTGTTTGGTTTTTCTGTGATTACTGAGTCAGGAAAGCCCTTTATTCAGTTGCTGCTTCAAAAAATGTTGTAAAGCATTGTTCATCTTGTCCCACTTTGCACGTAGAGGAGAACAGGGTTTACTTGTGCAATGGATGTATTTTCTATTTTTAAAAAATGTGGCCTATTGTTTTGCTTCTACAGCAAATCATCAGAGTGTCTCATTCCATCTGCTTTTATGAATCCTTATTGTTCCTCTGGGAACAATAAACAGCATGCTACCAAGAGCCCATGAAGCTGGATCGTAGTTTTCATGTATTTCTGTTCCTGAACAGACAAGTAACCAAAATGTTTGTGTGCAGTAGAAGGGTTACTCAGGAGTTTGCCTGGAGATGTCGGAGCTTCCTGTGGCTGGCAGGGAATGGGGGTCCTAACATAACCTTGCACCTGTCAGAGAGAATTCCTCCCCATACCCCAGGGTTTGGCATTAGCAACTGCCCTGCTGGCCCTATTAGGATGGCAAGAAACTCATTCTGACTTCTGGAGGTCAGACTGCTCCTGGGGTAAATCCTCCCTGCTCCATTTGGCTTTACCTTCCCCAGACAAGTGCTCAGTCTTTAAAAGCCTCACTCAGGTGACCATGAGCTAACATGAGGTGCAGGCTCATTACATCACAGGGAGTTCTGATCACAAACCCAGAAACAAAGGGTCAGAACCCCCAAAATGGGAAAACAATATGAGCCAGGGCTTAAACCCCAGGCTGCCTAGTGCTGCTCACCTGCAGCTTCTGGGATCCATTCTAGCCCCCCAAGACTGACAGCAGGTAGTTTCAGGGGACTCTTTTCTTCCAGCCCCCTCAGAGCTACTGAATGAATTAAATGACCCACATGATCTGAGGGACTGATATTCTGAGATGATTTTTTTTTTTCATACTGCACACTATTTACTCTCAATGACTGATAGGTGTGGGGAATAGATGGGACTGCTGATGAAAGTCTACACCCTCAGGCCCTCAGTTAAGGTGTCCAAAGTCACAATAAATTTTTCCAGGCAAGCAAAATGATAGACAAGTAGTTCCCAGGTGAGGATCCAGAACAAATCAAATGCACCTTATCAGTTACATCGTAGCTTTTCTTTACGTATCACAAGGAAGCAGAAATAGCTCAAACCCATAAAATAGTTTCCAGCTCTCTTGTAGTTACCTGGGGGTCTTTAACTTGGTTCAGTTATGAGCGCCAAGAAATTGTGTTTGTAACATTGCCAGCCACTAAGATGGGAGCAGCTCTGTGGGCACAAACTGAAATGTGACCTAATCAGAGAGCTGTGGGAGAAGTAAGATCATTAGAAAGGAGGCACATTAGATCTGATGGAGATCAATGCTGACAGAAAAGGAAAAGGAGATTGCTAGTATCTTAAAGCTTCCTTAAAAAAAGTCTTGTCCAGTTGGTAATGCTGGTGTGAATGCAACAGTGAGTTCTGAAATGAGATGAACAGTTTATGTCAAAATAATGCAACGCATTCCAGCCCCAAGTAAATGTACAAACCCAAGTTCTGTGCTGCGCCTGAGGCCCCGATCCTGTGGATGATTACATGCATGAAAAAGCCCAGTGAATGCAGGTCTATTCATGCATGCATAAACACTCACAGGACTGGGGTTCTGCCGTGCATCCCCTGCAGTCTACTGGATGGGATAGACACCAGCCTGAACTGTGGCTCATGTTTGCTCAGGGAGAGTTAGAAAACTAAACAAAACACATAACAAACCTGAGGCACAATTTCACATCTGAGTCACTGAAAGTTTGTGCAGTAAACAAATGTATACAAAACTGGACAAGTTTATTTTCCACAAGGCAAGCTGGTTTTCTAATTTTTTTTGTTCACTTATAAGGAAAGGGAGGAAATTCCTCCTCC
>NW_008590581.1:0-7756 GCF_000691845.1 Merops nubicus | reverse complement strand
TTCCCTACCCATACATTTCTCCTGTTTGTGAGTCTCTAGAAGGCTATGGAACTGCACCAGGAGCAAACAAGAACTTTCTTTAAAGAATAAATATTTACAACAGCCAACTTGGCTACCTAAGGCTGAGGCTGATTTCTCTGAAACATGCACCAGAAACTCTCAGGACTTGACCCTGCCTGGGCTGAAACATGCTTCTTGGAGCAGCATCTGCTCCTCGTAACGCATCTGAAATCCTAAGCAGGGCTGCAGAGCACTTTAATGGGACTGAGTTAGCCAGTTTGTGCTGGATAATTCAAACCTTTCCACATGTGCCATCACAAGTAATCTCTTCCACTTTACCTGGCCTCTGAAGCATGAGATTGACGTTGGTCAGTGCCAACAAAGGTAAATCTTTTCACACAGGGCTGATCTTGATGCTCCAGTTTTAGTGGTACCTTAGCTGGGCACCTGGGGGAAAATGCTGGGGAGCACCAGGGTTTTTCCTGATGTTCTTGGTCAGTTTTGATTCCTGGGTGGCAAAAGCATTGGGATCAAGGGGTAAAAGATTTTTTTTTTTTTGTGGTAGAACAAAAGTTGCACAAATTAAGAACTTAAAATATGAGTCTGATATAAGGCTGCTGGTAATAAATAGAACAGAAGATCGTTTGGCAAGTCCAAAACTGTAATGTAATATGTTCCCAAATGAGGCATATTTGTAAGCCTGCTGGAATGCCATTATCTGAGGAGCCCTCCTTTTTATTTATGATCTTGACTCTCTGTAGCTTATAATTTAAGGTCTCATTGAGTTGTGTGAAGGGCACAGGATCAGCATTCACAAGCCGTGAGATAACTTCTCAGCTCCTTCAGTGAATGACCTTGTCAGCCAACCCCCATCACTTCTCTCTGTCCATCCTCTGCTCTTCAAGGAGAAGGGTGACTGCTGGGTCTGGGCTAGTGGGTCACTCTGTTTGCATAGAGCTTGCAGTGCTAGATATGATGACAAGCAGCTCAAAAACCTACAGTATCTTTCCTCTAGATGAGTTTCTAGCATCCCCAGACTGTCTAGATCTTAAGTCTGGGGTCAGATCTGGGAAGATAATGCATAAAATAGCCTATATACAGCAAGCAGAGCAGAAAAGCCAAGAGGTCTACCTGTCTGTGCTCTGGACAGTCATCTCTGGAAGGACTCATTTCACCAGTCTGAAGTTTCCCATTTCACCATTTTATCTGTTTGTTTTTATTCTTGGTATAAACTGAATTGGTTTAGAGTTTAACTAACAGAGATTTATGGAGAAAATAGATTGTTTCAATTCCTTATGAGGGAAAATATCACCCCAAGCTTATTTCCACCTTTACTTTCCAGCTCAATTTCCTTTTCCATACACTCAGATGTTTTGGCCATGGCTTGGAAGCCCAGCTCTACTGCCACATGAAAGGAGAGGGAGCCAGGAGAGGGAGCCTCAGGGAGCCAGGAAGGATCTCATCACATTGAGAAACTGAACTTGTAGCAGAGCTAGAAAAGTCTCTTGGCTCGGACTCAAGATATTTCTAGAACAGGGTTTCATGGCTCACGCTGGAAGCAGTTTGCTACAGTCAAGCTGTGCAAGGTGCAGCCAAACACCTCCTTGTCCATCTCTTCACTGCCAGCTCATGGTGCTGTTGTGACCTGCATCTCTTTCATTGCTGCTCTTTCTCCCCTCTGCTTGTCACTGAGCATTTGCTTAGCAAAAGGGAAGGTACCACATATTCCCCTTGTCAGTACCCTTATGTTCCCCCTCCCCACCCACTCCAACAGCCAATGACTGCCTCATCACATCAATTACACAGCATGAAATAATGCTGAATAGAGCAGTCCCTCCCAAGTTATCATTGCAAAGGTGCCTGGCTCCCTTCCTCTGCAGCTAGCTCAGGACTCTTCAATGCCCTCCACTCCCACCCTTCACTCTTGCCCGTGCCGGGTCCACCTTGACTGTGCAATCCTTGTTAGCAATGGCCAGCAAGGTCTCTCTGTGGCAAGGGCACATCCATGTTGCAGCACAAACCCCTGCCGCATGTCAGGGCTGTGCTTGGCCATTGCCCTCCCAGTGCACCCATGAGTTATGCCTTTGTGACTGGGCTGTGGATTTCTATACGTGACTGCTGGAAATACAGCTTAACTACTGAACCTGCCCAACTCGTGTCACAGAGAGGGTTCCAGTGGCAGTATTACAGGGATAAAATCCTCTATGGAGGGTGGCACGTTTATTCTTTGTGGGTAACAATTTTGAGCATTAATTCCTCCTCACTTTGACTTCAGAGGTGCAGGCACCAGCTCCCAGTTATAGACTCTGCCTCCCCTCTACTGTACCTGATGAGCTTTGCAGTGAGGTAGGGGAAGACTGTCAGACAACTTATTTCTTCAATAGTTAAAGGAACATGGTAGAACAGTTTGTTAACAAAAAAGTCAGTCCAAACTTTAGAGCATGATAATTTAGTGCAGATGTACCCCTTGGATACCAAATACTGCTTCCCTCCCACAAAGCAACATACTTTCTGCAACGTTTGTCACTGAAAAGCTTTCTTTAAAAAAGACAGAAAACAGCTAGCTCGGTCCAAAATGTGTAGTTGCTTCTCCTTTAAGTCTGAAATGGCCCCTAAGTGACAGAAATACTTTAAGAACGAGAGAAAAGCACTGTAAATCTCCTTCTCACTCAGCAGGTTGTTACTATGGAGTGATACAACTGCAGGATACAAGAACAAAATAAGAAAACAGAAAAAGCCAGAAGATAGTAATGCAAGACAGCTTGTTCCGTGTATTAGTCTGTGTAATATGTATAAGTCTGTGTAGTCTGTAACATCCTCTTCCTGACATTTTCAAGAGAAAAGAAAAATTATACAGTACAATTAGATTATTCAAAGTTTCTGATTATTCCCAGTGAGGTCATTGGCTCCCAGCATGAGTTTCACCAAGGAAATTCTCCTTGCCCATAACCCCGCTCATCCTGTGGAAGTGTACTTGAGCTGGATGCACAGAGGGTGCCTTGTTGCAGTTTTCAAAGCATTTTTTTTTTTTTTTTTTGGTTATGCCTGTGCTGTGTGCTGAGAGACAAGTTGAAGTGGGAGAAAAGGACCTTTCATCTGGTGGCGGCATTCCAGTCCTGCACAGGTGGAGGTGTTCCATGGGCAGGAGTTGCATGGCTTTGGTGCATCTTCTGTGGCCCACTCTGCATTGGAGAAAAGCTCACATTGACTCAGTGCTTCTGGCTTGCTTACTTCCTTACCTATACAACTCAGATGATTGCTAGGAAGAAATGTGGGAAGTCATGTTTGTTTAAAACACAAAACTGAACCAAATAAAGCTCCCTGAACAAATGGCCCTTCCCTCTTTTAAGTTCTCAGACATCAGATTGAAAAGTGTGGTTACCTTTGCTTTCTCTCAGCTTAAGTGCATACTTGCCTGTTGTCTGCCTGCTGACCATGTCCAGTGCAAAAATCAAACCAGCTGTTCTGCCACTCCGACAGGTAGCAGCCCAGGTTCGCCTCTGGGCAGATAGTTACTGCTACATCTGGCTTTGCTTTGCTTTGCCATGTTGTTAACCTCCCTTTTGCTTTCTACATTTGTTTTATTTTTATTAAATTTCCCTCCTGAATCCTCTAGTTTGTATTTCTGATGTCAACAATTGCTTTTATCACAGATAATAACTTCCTTTTACAAAAGCTGTGCCATCCTACATGCATTTCAAATTACATTTTATAGATAAACATTGAAGTACTGTATTTGGCAGTGCATGCAATTGTATGTATTCATAGTAATAGAATTCTAAGGTATGAGAGCCAAGAAATAAGTTGGTTGCCATTTTCTTAATCATGTATTTAGTTGACAATGTAGTTACTTCTACTAAAGCTTAGTGAAGTTTGTGTTTGGATATTGTGATGTTTATGAAGTAAATTATGTGGTATGCTTAGATTGATATAGATATAGATTGGAGAAGGAATCTGGACATTTCCAAAGAAAGAAGACACATGACTTTATTTTTATGAAGTAGGACCCAGAAATTGTATCTTGTCTCTTTTACGAAAACAGCCCCAGGGTTTATGCAATTCATTTACCCTTTTGGAGCTTCACCTCCCACATACACAATACATCACAGAGGGGTTGTTTTGGAGTAGTGCTTGTAAGAAATGCTAAAACCTTATTTTGGAAGAAACCAGAAAAGACCTTATTTATGTGTTTGGTTCATTTTGGTTGGCAATTTAAGGTGGCTTAGCCATTTTTGGCAATCTTCCTGTGGATGCTCTTCCCCTGGAATAAAACTGCTTTATCAGAAATTGTCTGGATCCACCCCACTAACTTGTGTTTGCTTTCCTGGCACATACTACAGTGAAGAAAGACAGGATATCCATAATCCTCTGTTTAGGTGTAGCATCCGTTGTCATGGATGGCTCAGGAGCACATGGAGCACTGCCTGAGGTGGCCACTTAATTTTCTTTCCAGTTAAATATATCTGTGCCTACTTTGCTGCAGCAGAACAACTTCCTCGCATCACTCACGTGGGCCTGACTTGGCATGTATTTTTTTGGCATTTAAATCAAGGTTTATTGTCTTCCCTAATTTCACTACTTGGTTCAAAAGTTTCTCAGTGATAGCTTTGAGATATTTTAATCACTAACTGGCTTCCTCATGCCCTTTAAAAAATATTGTTCTCTGTTGCTGATGTAGATCACCATGCCTTTACACAAAACCCCACCTAGCACTGAGGCTCTGTCTGAGCTTCCCAGCAGAAATTTGGAACATGTTGTCTTGGCCTCCCTTGGCTCACTTTCTACAACATCTCATCCCCAGCAGTTGCATGAGCAGTCCCACTCCATGTTGTCTGTGTGCTGACAGGACTTGGTCCATCAGATCATCACTTCTAGGAGGTGCTTTGGCAGGCAGCTGTCAGCTGTTCGAGGAAGCATGTCTGCAGCCAGCTCATCTCCTTTTAGCTCCAATGTAGCTTGCAAAGTTGAAGCTTGCAGCTCAAAAATTCATCTTGCTGTTGCATTTTCTCTCCCCAGTGCTGTTACAAACTGCCCTTTCCCGTATGCATTTTTTTTTCACGGAAGCATTTTTCACATGCTTTCTCAAATCACCTCTGGAAACCTTCTTCACCTTCTTATCTGCTTTGCTCTGTATCAGGTTTTCTGAGAACACCATGGTTTGTGAAATAGCTTAACGTGAATAATAGTCCCACTGGCTTTCAGACTGAATCCTTTTGTTGACAGTGTCTGGAGTATCCATTGCTCTAATAACTAAGTCCTTGTTGCTCTTCTAACACTGCTCAGATCACCACACAAACTTTAGACCCATTTGTTGCTGTGTGGCATTCTTTGTGGACCCTGATTTTGAGCCTGAGACAGTTTTAAGCTTTGGGTCCCTTTTCTGGCTGCTGCCTGGTAAAGATGAACTGTGGAAGAAACGAGCGAAGGTCAGTTTCACGTTTCTGGGTAGTCTTTTGCCCTGAGCATCTTCTCTGGGAATACATCCCATCCTGCACTCCAAAATGGTAAAAGGCTTCACTTTGTCAGGGTGTGCATCTAGATGGCCCAGTGGGAGCACAGTCCGGTGTCATCTTTGAAAGCCTGGCTAAGGAGTGGGTGATGGAGATACCACACAGCTCATGAGCTTCTTTTCCCTTCATGCACGCTAGATTTGTCACCCTGCTGTACAGCTTGTGTGCGTTAAACCAGCCACACTATAAGGAGCTTCCTGATAGTGCTAACATCCTTGTACTTGCTGTACACAAGCCACGTTATAGAGACAATTTGGTTTCACTGTAACCAATGCTGAGTGGAAATGCTCTTTACAGTACTTCTGCTTCTTCCCCCCTGCCCATCTGTGCTGGCTTACCACTTTGGAGGCCGCCATGAAGCCATCTGAGAGCAAATCCAGCTTTAGAAAGTGAAAAAAGAGATTTCTTTTTTTTCTTACAGTTTTTAGATTTGTATTGCCTTCTTAGCCCGTATTTGAGCATGCCACATGAAGAATGGTGCTGACACAAAGTCAGTGGCTCTGCAATACAGTGCCAGTGTGGAAGTGAGAGATGAAAATCGACATCACATTTGGGAAATCACCCAAAGTTGATTTTGCTGCATGTTTTACATCAAGAACCCACAGCCTGTGCCAAGCTGATCTGCACTCGCTCTTCAAAGGTGAAGGAAATTCTCCATACTCTTAGCAGTTTCCAGCATTCCTGGCCATGTCATGCAGCAGAATCTGAGGGCTTTTTGATGTCACTGAGGAAAAAACGAATCCTCCGTTCTAGTGCTTTCTGTATTTCTGTTTCTGTGCTCTCTGAGGTCACTGGTCACTGGATACTGAGGTGTGTATTCTGCCTTGGCAGCGTGTGAGGAGTTTACAAAAAGAGCAAACTTTCTGTTTTTGCAGATAACCTTGGGGAAATAGGAGTGGATGGCAGGTTGCTTTGCATCATTGGAGTCCTTCCCTGGGGTGGGCTCTGGATGGGAGCAGCCTCTGTGTGTTTAGTTTTTGCTTAGAATAGATATGTAATAGATGTTTCAGGAGAAAACACTTGTTAATTAGAGGTGAAGCCAAGGATGGGCAGACTGGGAAAGGTCATAGCTCTGGAACATGTTTGTCAGTTTGAATTTGTCTAAAATTGGGCAAAACAGGTGAGCATGTGGGGCTAACTGTATGGTTTGTTCAAAGAAGTTAGGCTTCCAGAGCTTTCAAACTTGGTGTAACTGGGAAGCACTCCTGCCAGGATACTACTAATCCTTTCCCAGCCTACACAGAATGTTGTACAGTGCCAGGACTTTGGCCACACTGCTCCTGGGCTTTTCCAGTCACTTAATCTCTAAACTCACGTCATAGCTTCCCTGTTACAGTCCGAGTAGTGGCAAGACCCTTTCTGTTTTATGTGTTTGAATAAGAGTACATTCATTTGACTTGGTTTATGTGCTGCCCTGTCTCTTTGTGCTGTGTTTGCTGATATGGTTGATTCCCTTACCCAGCTCCCAGACCAGCTGAAAGGTACTCCAGAGGTTTGCAAGCAGCCAGGGAAAGATAACTATTTAGAGAGAAGCAGAGTGGCAGCTCAATAGGATTGAAGAGTTTTAGCATATGTTTGAAATTAGCTTTTCTAGGCTACCTACATTTAGTTTTTGTATCCTCAGAAACTGTTAGGCAGTTATGAGATATATTGCCTGGGCAAAAAGTTTAAATTGTACTTAATTTCAGAGACACATTAGAAAAACTCATGTCTTACCCCTTTTTGGCACAATTTGCAGAGACCTATCCTGTCTTGGTTGCCTCTGGCTAAAAAGCTTAGAAACAGTCTCCCAGCATCTCCAGGAGTCTCTAATGTCATACAAAATCTATCATGACTGGGAATACCCAAGTGCACGAGTTTAAAATCAAGTTTCTACAGTTGTGTGGTAGAGGGAACTCAGAGGAGGACACAAAGAACCAAGAACATAGCTAAAGCAGTATCACTGAATCCAGAGGGAATACTCATAAAATTTGCTCAGTTTTAGATTGGAGCCAATCTGACACAGCTTGTCTGTCAGTTGTGATACAAGTTTAAGTTTTGTTTTAAAGCAAGTTAATTTATTCTCTAGGCTGAGAATGCTTCAGCTAAGTTGTCTTCATTATGGAAGCAAATTCTTGACACATCCGAGTGGATGATGGCAATGAGACAAATCCTTTGCTTTATTTTGTTTTGCTTTGTCACAAGAATGTTTAAGAAATTCGGTTCCCATTCCTAATGTGGAGCTGATTTCCAAACATACCTCCACC
>NW_008590580.1:0-17910 GCF_000691845.1 Merops nubicus | reverse complement strand
GCGGCGGAGCGTCAGCGCCGGGCGCACTGGGAGCCCGCCGCAGATCGAGAGCTAGCGTTTGTCCTTCCTCCGTCACTCCCTCGCTATTAAGCCGTTTAACCCGGGCGACACGAAGCAGCGACGTGCTGTTAACGCACCGGGCAAACCGCTGAACAGCTCCGCGGGCGTTCCTCGTTGCGGAGGACGGCAGCGGCGTGCCCGCGGAGCACAGCCGCGGCCCGCGCGCCTTTATGGTCCCTTGGCGGGGCGAGTCCGCCACAAAAATGTCTTGGCTTTATGCGGCGAATAAGAAAACCTAATTGTAGAACACGAAATCCCTAGGTAATTTGTCAAATTGGCAATGCGAGAGGTAATGACTGTTAATCACATAGCAACTCCTAAGTAAAGTTCATTAAACTAATTGCATAAATATCCAGAAAATGGCCTGGGGATGTATGCTGCAAATTCTGAAAACTAATTATTGTGCATACAGAATCGAGACAGCAATGACTGAAAATAAAGATGTTAGGTACATGGTTCCCAAGTTTAATTCCTTAGTTCTGATGAGACCAAAGCACGAGTCCTGTATGCTCTTCTAAGTATTCGTGGGTGTCAATCTCCAGTTAATCTAATTCCCATCAAGGGTATGCAGCTCCAAATGTTTCCCTCAATGAAGTTTAAATAACCAGCACATTAATAGTGACAGGCAAACAACAGATCTTCTAAAACAGGCTGAAAACCAGCATTTGGATAACTATTGACAGAAGAGGACAGGAAGAGAAGCGGGGACGTTTCAGTGGGGTTTCCCTGCTGTTGGTGATAGGCCTACCCTGAAGTCTCCACTGAGGCCACCGCTGCCTGAGGACAGTCACAGGAGGAGGTGGTGGGGCTGGACACCTGCAGCCCTAAGCACTGCCATGGCAAAGCTTGCCAGCGCAGGTGGGAGAAAGGAGGTCGGGTGAGGTGTGCCAGGAGCTCATGTTAGCTTCCACAGTGGTTGCAGAACGCTCCCCTTCTGCGGCTGTTCCCAAAGCAGAAGAATGAGGAACCAACTGTTTCACAGCGGCTTGCGGCAACAGGTCCTGGAGGTGATTCCCTGCACAAGGATTAAAAATACTGCAACTAACCAGGACATTTCCTATTAAATTCTAAACATCAGACAACAGGAGATCTTAGGCCCAACCTCACTGGCAGTGCCCTTCTACTGGTGTGATTCTGTAAGAGCACTTGGAGGGCTGCTTTGACTTTTGAAGATAAAAATACATTAACGTAACTTCAAGTGTCACTAAAGAAGAATAGAGACATAAAGCAGAAATTTAAACATTTTATTTCCCTTGTGAATTTAGGCTAAGCATGCAGAGTGGTTGAAGAGCTTACCACATACCAGAAATGTATCTGAAAGAGTTTTATAATTCACATACACGAGGAAAAAAGGGACATAAGCAAATGTTAAACCATCAATGAAAAAACTGAAGCAATTTCAAAGAGACTAATTCACATCTAATTCTGTAAAGATAATTATGAAAGTACCCACTACCGTATCTATGTAACCAGAGCCATAAGTACTATTAAATCGTTTTTCTGACAGAAGTTTTCCAAACAAAAAGGCCACTTCTGACTCATAATATATATTTGAAATAATGTACTCAAGAAAGCATTTGTATTATTTCATGGTGGAATAGTACAAACTGTCACCATATTATACACTTCAGTAGAAAGTAAGGAAACCAGACGACTCAGTGATGCTGATAGAACCAGCACACAAGAAATCACATCTTCCATGATGGGAGAGAGAATATATTATGTTTACGTTCTCCTCAAATGTGTTCTAAATAGACAGCATAGGCGTTCAAGCAGACAATACCTGCCTTTGACATAGAATCTAATGCAGAATAATTTCCCATTCCTTCAATACCACCTCTGGCTCAAAACAGACAAGACTTTTTAAAAACTACTGGCTATTTTGGATGACAAACCACAGACAGTTTGGGCCTTATTTATAAGTTTAATGTTGGTCACTGACAGCTAAGATATTCAAAATTAGTAATTCCGCATAAAAAATTTTCAATCTACATCTTTATTTACACAGTGCCTATGTTAAAGGATATTATTATAGTCTCTAGGATAATAATAGTATTTTTCTTTGATTGGTATGTCACTTTTCAAGACAGACTCTTCATATATGAGCATGACCATGCATCTAACTATAAAAATTAGAACTGTGTGTCCTTTTATATTTTCAGTATTTCTGTGACAATCCATTTGACTAGAAAGTATTTTTAGGCTCTGCTAAAGCATGATTGACATTTCTGTTAATTCCTGAGCAACATTAAAATGCTGCACAGCATACTTTAGGGAAGATAAGAGACCAAGGGCCTCCTTATTATGTTAGTGTAAACTCAGGGTAAGTTCACTGAAGTTACGGAATTACTCTGCTTTCCAAACAATGGGAATTTTAAATCTGTTCAGCTTAATATTTACATAAGATAGAGTATGACTAATTTTGCTTACAGTGGAGTAGCAAGTCCATTCAAATGATTCTGAATTCACACATATGACAGGGAGAGAGACCCAAGTTGTTTAACCTGGAAGCATCACTTTAAATTATTCTTAGTATCTTTTCAAACCAGTTTTGATGCCGTCCTCCAAGACGGTAAATAATTGGTTTTCTGTTTATTCTAGATATGTGATTTATATTTACTTACAAACATTACTATTTGGATGCTACTGGATGGGTTGTTTTGAGTCATTTCTGTGCTTCTCAGGCACTTGGGTTTTGAGATAGCGATTTACTTGTGCAGCAGAGCAGCAATGCAAGTTTTTCCACATGGCTCAGGCACAGGAAGAAAGTCATTCCATCATCTGTCTCCTGTCAGTGTCTTTCAAGTCTTGCAAGATAATATCTGTATGTACACGTACAAATGGAAACTATTTACCTATTCTGATCTTTGGCTAAGAAAGCCTCTATCTGCTGTCCTGCCAAACCACAGGTGGGGAGGAGTTTTTTTTCTTCTTCACACATATCACAGCATAAACACAACTGAGTTCTATTTTTTTAACACTCAGCCATGAATTCTTATTGCATAATCCAGTTCAGAGAGAAAGATCTTGTCTGAACAGGATACGTTTTGGCAGATAAGGAATGTTCAAGTTAGGGTTCCCCTGTAAAAGAGGAGCAGGAGATTAAAATAAACAGCAAACAGCTGTGGTAATGGGTTGATAACCCTTGGTTTCAAAGATTAGCAATCTGTGATTGCAGTAAGTGTAATTTATTTATTTTATAGGATCACATTAATAATTAAAAATGGCAGCTCATTAATAATCACTATTTTGGCAACTTCAGAAGATTGCACTGCTTTTACAGATAGCATGTCAAACTACTTGTAAGCTCAAGAATAGCATCAAAAAAAGAACTTTGTCCTGAAAGATCTGAAGAAAATCTCTGCCAATGGTAACAAAACTGCATGTTCTAGCAGTTTATTAGAAAGGCAAGTATTAGCATTATGAAGGCCTAAACTCAGACTAGTAATAGCCATTTTCAGTTACAGCACGAACCCTACCACATCCATTCTTAAACATTCTGCCTTTAAATTATTTGAGAAACAAACAGTTGGCTAGAATAAAATAGAACTTTCAAAAGGGGAAGATATGGATTATACACTGCATATGACTACTTATATTGAAATAGTGTATTTGCCTATATTAAATAAGCTAGAAAGCTTAAGAATGGTCAAAAGAGCTCTATTTCACACAGTTTCCTCTCATGGGCCCTCAACACTGAACTCTGAATTTATAGCACAACACAGACAACCATTAACTACCAGCCTAGCTGGAATGATACCAGCTAATTGCAGAAAACATATGATCTCATGGGAAAGTAAAAGGGTAACTTTTCAGGCTGCTAGGCATTCACTAAGAATCAAATCCTGGCAAAACTCTTCATGTTAAGGTATTCAGGTGAGGAAATTCTTAGGAAACATTCCAGAAACCAGGTTAGTTGACAAAATGAGTAAGATGCTCCAAGATGAATAGTACCTTTCACATACCTTGATTTATCAGATATGTATCATATGTAGACACATGGTACAGAAAATTCTCCATTCCAACATTAACAAAAAAGGTTTGGACTTGGAAATGTTACTAATTCAATTATTCCAAACCAGAAAAGCAGAAAAAAGAGGCAGTTGGGACCCTCATTCTAATTTAATAATTAATATTCTTTCTTAATAGAAATATTTTCTTATTATAATACACTCATTTTCTGTCAAAAATTCTTCTTAACAGTCAGAATCTAGAGTACAGAAAATAATGAGGTTTTCTAGTCTGTGCAAAAATACTATCTCAGAGTATTTCTTGTGCAGTAAATGTCCGTTACGCTTCTTAAGGAACACTTAGTGAGCCAGAGGAAAAGTGGGAGAAGAGCGAGAAGTACACCTGATGCTCAGAACTCGTGAGGGTTCTTATCACCATCGGTAGGTAACTCACCAGCACATGCCATTGCCGAGCTCAGTAATCGTTACCTTGCCAAATCAGGTAATGTTTTGTGCAACAAGAAAGAGAAGATGTCACGTTCAGCTTTCACCTTTTCCAACTCCCTGACTAAACTCAGTGGCATTTTGGAGCCTGTACTCCCATTCTGGAAAAAGCAACAGATGACTTCTCAGAGAGAGAAACTGAGGCCGGAGTTCACAAAACACAGCATGCTGCTGCTGCTGCCGTGCAGCGTGCAATCCATTTGCAAGTGAGAAGAATGCTTGTCTGCATTGCTCCACCCTGAAGCCAACGCATATGCCTTGGTCTGAACTCCCATCATAGTGGTCTGTGCCCCGTGCCCTCCTGGTAACACAAACGGGGGCTGGTTACAGGTGTGTTAGTGGAATTTGTTTCTTCTTTTTCCTTTAAAAAGATCTACTAATTAGAATAAATACAAATGAGAAAACAGCTGTTTAGCTCAAAACAGTAATCTGTCACAGAATGTAGAACCAAACATAGATTCCCAAATCAGGTCACCTGCTGTAGACTTCGATTATATTTCCCTGTACCTTACAGGCGCTGTCTTGCTAATACACCCTCAGTGAACATTCTCTCTTGAAGCTAGATTTGGTAGTCACTTTAATTCATGAAAGCCTTATATACCTAATTACTGTGTTTTATATGTCATCATATAACAAACACAGGCCAGCTAAAGGTATTCAGCTATTTTGGAAAAGCCGTGCTCTTTGTCAAAGCATAGAAACTGTATGACTGTGCCGCAGTCACCGCAGAAATACAAGTTACTAGTTAGAGGTGTCTATAAATTAGAGTTCTGTGCTAACAATAAAGCAGTTGTGTAACGAGAAAGAGAAATCAAGAAGGGTGACCACTTCATCACACCATTAAAAAGAAAAGTTAGAACACTGCCTTTATGTTGAAACACAAAAGAATCGATGAATCAAAGTGTACAAATTTACATCATCTTTAAGAAAAGGAAGGAATACTTACATGAATCAGGACAGAATAATGGAGGAATAAAACAGAGCAGACAATTGCATGAGACAGAAGAGACAAGCTTTTGAAGATCTAGGCCCTTGCCCAAGACAAAAATACCTAGGAATAGCTGCTATAAGGTAGCCAGCTTTGAACAAGCAAAACCGTCACGCTACCAGCAAAACAGAGAAAAGACAGATTCCAACTCTACACGCCGAATAACGGGTCTAACGCTGGTCTTTCAGACATGTAATATATTTTTAAAAAAACAATGGTTGAGGTCAGTGAGAAGCTCTCTGGCTCTCCCTATTTGATGAAAGGGCAGTGCCTCACTTGTGGCAGATCTGCTTCAATGGCTTTTTCAGAAACAATTTAGAATGGAAAAAAATAATGAGTTTCTTCTTTTGCTTTAAAGAATTATGTTCCATTAGCTCTGTAAATACAAATGAAAAGGTGATCATTAGACGAGGGGAATCTCCTGTCATTTCTCTTTTAAGTCAGTGGTTAAATCCAAAACTGAGACCAATGACAAAGGACTTTGCTTCTTTAATAACAATTCAGTTGACAGGCTGAGTAGGTGGAAGCAAGCAGGAACACAAGACAGTGGGAAAATGAAAACTTCCATGACTTGGAAGCTCCACTCCTTGTGCTTCAAGAAAAGGGCTGCATTCTGGAAAGCTCCATGAGTTATTGATTATTCTGGTAATAACAAAGTAGATGCATGCTTTCTCAGAGGGGAAGTGAGCCATCTGCAGAAGAACTTGAGAAGCTGTAACTTGTATTGGCAAGTACCAGAATAGGCCTGCACAGGGGGTTTAGGCAATGGTCCCTCGGTTATCCAGGAGGAGAAGTTTCTGTCTAAACCAGAGGCAAACGGGATTCTTGCTACAAAGGACAGTTATATTTACACAAAACCCACCCATCCATTTTCACCTAACAAGTTGTGTCTGATCTAGTCATTTGTAACTTCACTGTGAAATGACAAAGAAACTGAAGAGTTCCAGGATGCATTTGATGAATGGCATTCAGGTTTAAGCCCATTGATTCCTCAAGTGCCCCCTGACCATTTTCATTCATTTCAGGCACGGAGTCATGAACACGTTAGCACTATAACAAGATCACTTAGTAAACAAGCTGATGGTAGGGCTTGAACCTAAATATTTGTATGTGCTAGTGTCTGGGCAGCAAATGCAGGTACTGCAAGCAGGCTGCCCAATAGTCTAATAGAAGCAAACATACCAAAATCAAGGGTCTACAAGAATTGAATGGGAAGGGATGCAGAACTAAGATGAAATGGGATGCAGAATTTTGTCTGGTTTACCAAGGGCTTTGCACAAATTCAACAGTTACGGTAAAATTCTTTATAATGAGGTCATGTAAGTAGATTTTCCTCTGTACTGTGTTGGCATTGCTCTACATAATACACCTCATAAAAATGACCCACCTCGCTTCCACCTTGCCACAGTGCTAACTTGTTATTTAAGAAAAATGGCTGTACAGAAGTGGGGGAGAAAGAGCTGGACTGAAGGGTGAAGGAAGGAAGTTGAGATTACAGGGTTCTGAGCTAGTTCGGTCACTACCCAGCAGTCTGTGTTAATTTCATGCTGTGCTGTGTGAAAGAGAAAACAGCGTTTAGGAATAGATGGTGAGGAGGTGGAGGCAGAAGGGAAATACAGATGGGTACAAAACTGCCAACAACCCGTGAGATCTGAGAAGAGTGAAGCTGTAAGGAGTGCATGACGAGCAAAAGAACTTGACCCTTTTTATTTATCTGTTTTGGATGTAGTGAAATTTTCAGATCAGGAATAAAATGACTGAAACGAGAAGATACAGTAGCTGCATGTGTCCGTGCCTCTACAGAGGCAGCTTCAAGAATCTCACCAATGCCCTGACTACAATGATGAAAACCAGGCTAGCAGGTGATGGAACATGAATAATAAAATACTGGAATGAATCATGTATTAGCTCATAAGTGTCTTGATATTATGTAGGTTCCCATAAAAAGAAAGAATAAAGTTACAAATATGTATATTTCTACAGAAGCTGTGTCTGGAGCATGAATATTCTCTCTAGTGTCTTACTTTCCTATCAGGTATGGAATCATTGGCTCTGGTTGGGGTAGGCTGTATGGTAGAAACACCATCGAATCAGTCCCAAAAAATCCCAGCTGTAGGTAAGCAGTTCTGCTTTCTACTTCAGGCTTGTCTCATAATTAGAACACAGAAGTTTTTAAAACGAAGAAGGAAGGAAGTGGCTTAGGCAGAGCAACAAGTGAACGATGAGCTTGCATGGCAGGGCTCCTCCCAGACTGACTAAGGGCAAAACCCCAGAAAAAAACAGGCAAGTAACTGGGGTGGGAGAGGGGGAGGAGAAAAGAGCATTTTATGAGTCTGTTGTATTTTGAGAGCCTACTCAATCAGCTTTGCACTACTGCTCTACAAGAGCATATACAGGCAGTAAGAGACTAATCTCACCAGGTAAAAAAATTCCTTCATTATTTCACTGCTCAAAAGTAAATGGATATTTAATATAGTATGAAGTAGTAGTAACTCATGGTGCTACTACTAGTAATGCACAGTGCCATTCAGAGAAGGAAGAGAACACAGTGCACCAAGTCTTCAGAAACAGCTGAGAGAGTGGGAGTTCAGACCAAACCCAAATTCCCTAGTACCGTAGTTCACCCATGCATGATGTTCTAAGCAGTTTGTAAGTGCTTTGGAGTGGGCACCTAACGCTATACATAGATGCATGCCTGTAAATGGGTGCCACATTACTATTTCACTATCTTTGAAAAAAATAAGAGAATGCTAGGCATAAGTTTGACTACGATCATTTTTCACTTCCCACAACTGCAAAGCTGCCAAGTCCCTGCCAGATGTCTTGAAAAAGATTTGTGGATTGCTGGAGGGAGTCTGTACCCGGTGAAGGAGCTTGAAATGTGTTTTCTGCTTTTCCTTGCTCTCCCTTCTCCCTGGACAGCAGATGGTGGCATTATCTTGCATAGATTATTTAACAAGGATCTTCTCATGACTTCTCAATGTAAAAATCATCTAGGTGTCAGAGCACATGTTGGACTGATGTATTAACTGGTTTAATTTTAAAAGAACAACTGAGACAACTTACCAGAAAAAGTCATGGAAAAAAAAATCTTTCCATTCCAAAGAGAGAACACTGAATTAAATTCTGTCTTAACTATTGTAAATTTACATAATACCAAGGCACCAAATTCTGGTTTTTATCTGGATAAAGATAATTAAGTCATCAAATTGTTCTACAGCTTCCTTGAACTCTTTATGTTTAAAAATTATGGGAACTTCACTGACATTGGGGACAGGTGAACAGTATGGGGAATGTCTTTCTGACTGTATTGGGCCATTCTGATCACTTGGAAAGGAAATGTTTCTGTAACCTCCTAAACTACAGAGAGCACTGGACTGTTTGAAAGTTCAGTTTAGAACTCAACCTATACTGTAGAGGCAGAAATATGGACAATAAATGCATAAAGCTAAACTACTTATTTTTAGGCAGACTTTCTGATTGCTGCCCAGAGCATTTCCTATTGCACTTAAAAGCCAAAAAAACTTATTTTTTCTTTTAAACAGATTTTCTGAAGTTTGCATTAAGAGCTGCTGTAACAGTGACCTCACTAAATAGCCAGCAGAAGTATCTGTTGGCTACAGAAGAAAAAATGGGAAAGCTGAAGGAGGTGTGTTGGTGGGGGGGTTGGGGGGGAAGGTGGGAAATATAATGAGGAGAAGATTTTAAGAAAATACAAATGTATATATTACCATTTGGACATTTCTTTTAATATGGTGAGTAAAAGTGGTGTTCAATTATAGTACAGAAGGGTAAATTAAGTATCGTTCAAAGGACAATTTGCATCTCCGTTACTACAAAGAAAAAAGATAAAGAATAACTATGATGAAAAGACAAGCTGGACAAATCACTTTAGGATTTCTAAGTGCAAGTAATCTCTCTTCTTGATTTCTATGAGTCTGTTCACACAGATATATTTTAGAAAAATTGCTTAGTTGAGTATAACTGGAATGCTTTGTTGAGCATTACCTGGTAAACTCCTGGCCAGTCAGTCCCACCTCTGTGCCCGGTAAGATCATGGAGCAGGTCCTCCTGAAGACTCTGCTAAGGCACATTGAAAATGAGAAGGTGATTGGTGGCAACCAACATGGCTTCTCCAATGGCATATCATGCCTGACACATTTGGTGGCCTTTTACGGTGGAGTTACAGCAGCAGTGGATAAGGAAAGAGCAGCCAAGATCATCTACCTGGACTTGTGCAAAGCACTTGACACTGTCTCACACAACATCCTGGTCTCTAAATTGAAGGAATGAACCATTCGGTGGATAAGAAATTGACTGGATGGCTGCACTCAAGGAGTTACAGTCAAAAGCTTGATGTCCACATGGAGACAAGTGGTGTTCCTCAGGGATCCGTACTGAGCCCAGTGCTGTTTAACCTCTTTGTCAGTGACATGGACAGTGGAATCGAGTGCACCCTCAGCCACTCTGCAGATGGCACCAAGCTGTGTGGTGTGATCAACCCACTAGAGGGAAGTGATGTCATCCAGAGGGACCGGGATATGCTTGTGAGGTGGGCCCACGCCAACCTCATTAAGTTCAACAAGAAAAAGTGCAAGGTCCTGCAACTGGGTTAGGGCAAGTCCAAGCAAAAATACAGGCTAGGCAAAGTATGGATTGACCTGAGGAGAAAGATTTGGGGGAGCTGATTGATGAAAAGCTCAACATGAGGCAACAATATGTGAGTGCAGCCCAGAAGGCCAACTATACTGGGCTGCATCAAAAGAAGCACGGACAGCAGGTCGATGGAAGTGATTCTTGCACTCTACTGTGCTCTTGTGAAACCTCACCTGGAGTATTATGTCCAGGTCTGGAGCCCCCAACACAAGAACATGGACCTGTTGGAGTGGGTGCACAGGAAGGCCATGAAGATGATCAAAGGGCTGAAACACAGGGCTGTCCTCTGTGAGGACAGGCTGAGAGAGTTGGGATTGTTCAGCCTGGAGAAGAGAAGGCTTTGCGCAGACCTTACTGTGGCCTTCTAGTACTGGAGCCTGCAAGAAAGCTGAGGAGGGACATTTTAGAAGGGCTTGTAGCAATAGGGCAAGGGAGAATAGGTTCAAACTAAAAGAGAGTAGAAATTTAGATTAGAAATTAGTTCTTCTCTATGAGGGTGGTGCAACACTGGAGCAGGTTACCCAGGAAAGCTGTGGATGCTCCATCACTGAATGTGTTCAAGACCTGGTTGGATGGGGCTTTGAGCAACCTGGTCTAGTGGGAGGTGTCCCTGCCCATGGCAGGGGGTTGGAACTAGATGATATTTACGGTCCCTTCCAAACCAAACCATTCTACGATTCTACAGAAAACCTATATTCCTTTCTACAATATTTATATTTGGCACTTATCTTTTCTGCCTTTGTAGTCAAGCAACCAATCCTAGCAGGAATTTCAGGGATCCAGAACTTCAAGATTGAGGCCTTTATTTTTTTTTTCCCTTCTTTCACAAAAACCGTTGCTCTATCAGAACACCTTCTTGCAAGGAATTACTTCTGCTACAATGCAGTTTGAGAAGATCTACCTTCTGCTGCCTCCATTCTTTCCCCTTGTCTCCCAGACTGCCTTCATAGATGTAAACCATTCAATTCAGCACTGTTGGGAATCACTGACCATATAGCTTTGTTTAACTTTTTGCCTTCCCCATTTCATTTTTTAGTGAGCTTGAAAAGCTTAAACTTGAAAACAAGTATCCAACTATCTGCAGTCAATCCCATGACTGAGATACACACTATTTGACAGATTAAACCAACCTGTAATACCTGCACCACAGAATATATGATCCCTCATAATACATACCAGCCAGCTTTGTAGTCAGAGACTGTAATCCTAGAAGTCCTGAGTTTGATCATGCCTTCCATTTCAGTGACAAGTCAATAACAAGGTCCTCATGGATGCAATATCAAAAAGAAAACTAAGAACTTGCTGAAGAAATGAGCAAGTTTGCTAGAAGATAAGTCAGTAGGGGTATGATCCTCAGGCCACATAGGTGGAGAAGTTAAAGAAATTTTTTGTAGGAATGAGTCATGAATTCTTCACTAACTGATTCATCTGTAATACAAGAAATTTTAAAGAAGACACATACAAAACACTGTTCTTCATGGAAGACTCAAAAACGGAGAAGAAAAATAGGTGCTACAGAGAATTAGTTTTTTTTTAATTAGTGTGCTAATATTTGTCATGACCCAGAGAATGCTTGTTTAACTTTTTTAACAGAGACTGTTTTTAAATTAAGAGTAATTGTTGTAGACCATACTGCCTTAAAGTGTTCTAGAAGTAGAGATTCATGTTCATTAGAAAACTGTTCACATTTCATGCACTACTTGCTTGTTCTCTGTTGCTTTTGGAGAAGGGAATTTATTTTGTACTTATTTATTTATTTTAAATGCCTTATTTAGGTGTCATTCATTCTGTTATTTCAAACCTGTGCAAAATTAAGTTCATAAAGTAACAAGGTGATGGGAACTAGTGTTTTCTGAAAAAGCAGAAGTCTTAAATATCAAGCTATGTTCTAATTGCTTCTATGTACACTTTGAGAGCTGATCTTGTATATTTAAGCCACGGCAAGCAGTAGGAAATGACAGAGATGGTGCTAACATTTATGTGCTTCTTTCTTTGTTTAACCAAGCCTGTACAAAGCCAGTGAAATCCACACCAGAATCCTGCATGAATTTTTAAGTCTTTTCAAACTTACTGAATGGAAAAGGATATAGACCAATATCAGGAGTTCTACTTGTGATCTGTGCATGTGTAGATAGTTACAGTATAGTGGAAAATAAAATAAAATTAAAAAAAAGCCATAACCTTCTTCACGGTAGGTCAGTGCAGGAATTCTCATTTTACCTGCTACTTAGTTCACCTAATTGCAGCTCATAGTAAACCCCCTGGCAAAAGCAAACTACTGAGCACCTCCTGTGGCATCATCTTATCCCACTGCACACGCAGAGGTCTTGCTTTAGACGGTTACAGAGCAAAGAACAGCATGAGAAAAGCTTAAGCACCCCCACATTGGGATGCCACGTTTATACAGAAAAAACAAGAAGGAGGTCATCTCCATGCCCCTTGACTGCAGGGCCTATCGCTTTGCTTGCACATACAAGGGAAGGCAGAGCTCCCAGTATTATTCTCTTCTCTTTACCCATGCACACAGACAAGGGTTAGGTACATAGGGCGTTGAAGGAAAAGCAGACAAGGAGGGGAAGTGAGCAAAAGATTTTTCTCTGGGACCTTTGATTCGAGAGGTCAAGGAGGCCTGACACATAGTGGTACAAGTCTCCCAAAACACAGATATGGATTCATTCAGTCTTTCTAGAGCTAGTGTGGGAGTATTTGTGGGAACATTCTGCCCCTTGAAAACAGCATAGTATAAAGCCCTGGCAGACTGCTGCGTAAGTCACAACCATGTCACCAAGGACAAAAATGTAACCCCACTTATTAGACTAGATCTTCATTTAGCCTAAGTCAGCATTGCTTGAGTCACTCTGCAACAGCTTAACTAGGATACCACCAGGCCACCTGCTGAGTTCCTGTGAGTCTAACTCCTCTGCTACAGAAACTGAACAGAAGATAGCCTTTCATTTCAGTGAAATCAGGAGCAGATCAGTCCTGGGGAAGGTTATTCCTCCAACATACCAAACTGCACTAGCTTCTTGGGTACTGCTTTTACTTATAGAATCACAGAATGTTTGGGGTTTGAAGAGACCTTAAAGATCATCTAGTTCCAACTCCCTGACATGGGCAGGAACACTTCCCCCTAGACCAGGTTGCTCAAAGCCCCATCCAACCTGGCCTTGATGGGGCAGACACAACTTCCCTGGGCAACCTGTTCCAGTGTTGCACCACTCTCAGTGAAGAATTGGTCCTGAACAAATCCAGTTGCTCTAAGACCTCCTGGTCTAGCAGTGCTTTCTTTCCTTAAAAACAGACTTCAGTAAGTTTAACTCCAGAAGTGGTATGGTAAAGGGAGGGCTTGATACTTTTACAGATACAAACAGTATGATGCTTATATAGTAAAAATAATCCTGGTATGTGTCATACACATTGTAATCTCTATCTAAGGTATGAGAAAGGAATATAACAGCTGAAGCAGTAGCTGGAATAATGACAGATGGGTTGTAATTCATGAGCTGCTTCCCACCATTGTAAGAGTTGCAGTTAAACTATTTCAACATGTCTACTCTTTTCCCCTCTTATCCGACCTTATTTACTTACATATTTAGGTTTACATTTCATAGATTTAACAACTTGCAGAAATAGAGACTTCTTGTGTGAAGTAACTTAATGACTTAGTGGTCATTAAGTTACTCCTTGCCAAATTCTCAGGTAGTCACCTCAAAGGTTTCTGTGAGGTAAAATATAATTGGCTTGCATAATTGGAAGAGACAACTTAAAGCATACACTGCATCCTTTAAATAAACAATTAAAATATTATTGGTTTACACAAGACTACATAAACAAGTATGAAAGACTTTGCTGGCAGACCTGGCTGGCTGGGTCACTAAAATCATTCTGCTTTCATGATTCTGCCCTTCACTGGGAATCAGACTTTTCTTTTTTCTTTAAATTTGAAATGACTACTGTTATTCTTGCAGATAAAAACTTGCCCCAGCATATTGATGTTAAACAAGAATGTCACAGTAACAAGCATCTTTTAAAGGACTCTTGCAACATTCAGCAGACTTCCTTTTCTAACCTAGTTTATATTTTAAAAACCCTTCAAACCTTTCATCTCATAATGAAGTTCAGATAGAAAAACACAGTAAACTGTAGATGACTGGCAATCAAGCATAATATCAGAGAATAAGTACACAGTAAAGAGTGATTCTAAATTAGTTGATGTTTATATTTCTTCAAAGACTCTTAGACTGTAGTTTATTTACCGACAAAATATTCCTTGGATGGGTAGGAAGTATGTATATCAGATAGTTTTGCCTTCCACTGGGATAGTACACTTCACAAAACAGTGAGTTTTCTATTAGTATTGTTCTACCAAGATTTTCAGCAATAAAAAAGCTATATTTTTAACTCTGACTTGAACTGTATCAAAATAAGATGAATTCCAGCCGTGGGGCCTACTGCCTGCAGTTTGAGAAGAGTGTGGCTGTACATTCAGCACTCAGAACTACACGAGTCTTTCTCTAACCCTGTAGAAACACAGGCTCTCTTTGGGGGGAAAAGCTGCCTGTTGTTTCAGTGAAAGCTTTCCTAAAGCACCCACAGTTGTGTAACAAACAGTAGGAACTCAGAGTCCAATGTAAAGATGACCAGAGCATACAACCATAGCTACTAGAGAAAGTGACTGTACATTTGAGATGTGATTTCAGGCCAATTTAGTTAGCAGTACACTAATCTACACAAAACATTTCAGCGAGCCTGACAGCAACATTTACAAAGAAATGAGTGTCTCATGCAGGTCTGTAGATTAGTCCAATTAAAATGAATTAACCAACTTAAGGCGTGATTTTAAGTCTAATTTTCCCATGAAGACAAGCCCACTTTCTTGGAGCTTTGCCCACATTTATCACACTTGGACATTTTGTTCAGAGCAGACGTAACATTTTTGCTAATATACCGTATGTAGGATAAAGCTGCAGCAGTTTGTCATGGGTGGGCTGATCCTCGCCCACTTGAGTTAGACAAGTTTTGGAGGACATGTGAGAACAGCAGAAAGCTTCTCTCGTGATTAATGAGCATGCGGCATTGTTCGATCTCCCAGGAAACGATGCTGTTTGATTTGGGAACAGTGTGATGAGATGGCACTTGTATCAGCCCTGTCCTTTGTTCCACTGTCTCCGACCAGATGTTTAGGAATCACCACCATTTCTACTGTTCTTATAAGATTGTCATTACATTCTCTGCCACTGCACCACCCAGACCTTCAAAATGAGCCACACCCCTGATGCCTTTTTCTCCAACAGAAAAAGTGCTTCAGATTTATGATTCATCAGTGGTAATAGTCTTCAGTTTCTCCTCTAATAGTCATCTTGCCTAGTGTCTGTGGTCAGCAATTAGGGATCTAGCTCAAAAAAAAAGTAGGGAACAGAGTGTTAAGCAGCCTACCAGTATTAGAGGGTGACAGAGCACTGGGACAGGCTGTCCAGAAGGGCTGTGGAGTCCCCTTCTCTGGAGACATTCAAAACCTGCCTGGACGCATTCCTGTGTGACCTGCTTTAGGTGGTCCTGCTCTGGTAGGGGGGATGGACTAGATGATCTCCAGAGGTCCCTTTCAACCCTTAACAGTCTGTGATTCTGTGATGAGCACTTGGTGGCTCATTATATTCCGCACCCAGGTTGAGCCTGTTTTACAGACTGTAGGAAAGAGGAGGAGCACTCTCTTTGCCAGCATAACTTCATTTAGGTCAACCGGTCACAGGAATGAAGAATTCTGGTGATGCCCTTTGCTCCTGGAAGTTGAGGCAGGCATACTGTGGCGTGCAGGCTAGTAGCAAATGTAGGAACTGAGTAAACACTTGTCTCAGTCAAGGAGAAAGAAGTGCATAAACACTTCTAGGTGTTAAAAACACAGAAATATTCTTCATTTGTGTTTACCTTTGGTCACCAGACCTGTACAGGAAAGTAATTTAACATGAAGACATTTAAAAACATATAGTAGGAAATCTAATATTAGAATTTAGGAACAAAATGGACACTACTTTACATATTTAAACTATACACCTCCTGTTTGCAGCACCTCTTTGCACATGTCTAGGGGTACCGAAATAAAGTGATGCAAAGTATGCAACAGTTCACCAAACCCAGGTATTTCCTGCACTTCATCTGTCACTCCATCCTTCTCCTGTATTAGCAATTCCTTGATATTGTTAGTAATACAACTGAATTTTTATCTCATAAGCCCACCAAACTCCTTTGATGTGGAAAAATCCTTTCTACAGCTTTTTTAATGCCAGCAACTCATTGCATTTTAGCTTGATCTGCAATCTAAGAAAAAACACTTTAAAATTTGAGTCCTGATTTTAAGATACAGTAATTGACTTCAGTGTTTATATAGCTCCCATACTAATTACTGGTAAAAGACAGAAATGGGATTTCTTAATTTAATCACTGGATTAAATCATTAATCACATCTATGCTTGCTATATTATACAATAGCTATCCTCCCTCAGGATCTATTATTTCAACAAACTGAAAAAAAAAGAAAATAAAAAAAGGTTTTTTCAGACCCTGTTATAATGCTCTATGTATGTACTTTTCTTTTTTCTCTCTTTATGTTTATGAAATAGAGATCAAAATCATTACACAAAGGTATATATTAAATACTTAAGCTCAAAAGCACTGGAAAAATCAGATGAGAGTAAAGAATATAAAAATAAGTTTAAGGTATTTATTTTTAAAACATATCTTTCTGTTTACACTCCTATTATTCAAGGCTGAATTGTGCTACACTAAAAATACAAGGTATTGGTCAAATAAGACATGAGGAAGAAGTTCTTCACCATGAGAGTGGTGAGACCCTGGAATGGGTTGCCCAGGGAGGAGGTTGAGGCCCCATCCCTGGGGGTCTTTAAGGCCAGGCTGGATGAGGCTCTGGGCAGCCTGATCTAGTGGGAGGTGTCCCTGCTCATGGCAGAGGGGTTGGAACTGGGTGACCCTTGTGGTCCCTTCCAACCCTGACAGATTCTGATCTGTTTTAGCAGAGGACTTTAGAGCCCTAATGGCTCAATGGCTGGACTTGATGATCTTGAAGTCCCCTTCCAACCTAAAGGGTTCTATGATTCTATGATTCTAAGTCTCTGTAAAGAATACTGTTCCAGTCTTTTCTGTGTATTGGTGTTTACAGAGAACTGGAACTTTGCTGCAAGACTCATGGAACCTACTTTCTTCTCCTTTTGGAGGTCATCTCTCATAACAGATCTCGCAGATTTAATAAAGGGCAGACATTTCTTTGTTCTTTCTCTCTAAGTTCAAAACATGTTTTTCCCATTTCTGTGATCCTTCATGAGTATTCTCAATATTTCAGAAAAATAACCCAAATGACTATGAAGATGGCAACCAAATAACGGCCAACATAGCAGTGTATCTCATTGGACTTACAAAGTGTGCCATTATTCAGTACGTAATGTAACTCTTGAAAGAGATTTCCCCTTCCTATGGAACCACAATAAACAACTCTCACTGTAGCTAATAGTCACAGTAAGGTGCAACCAACATTAGGCAAAAACCTGGACAGTTCACTTCTGGGGACAAGTCAATGCCATCACCTCGAGAGCCATGCCCAGGACTGTCTTCTGAAGAATAATTCTAAAGCCCCTGAAACATTGCATTCATGAGGTGGCTCTGTACCTCTGCCACACATGTCATTAACTCACTTCCTAGTGACCACTGCTTCCTCCCCCTCCTGGACTTAGCAAGGCATTT
>NW_008590579.1:0-10042 GCF_000691845.1 Merops nubicus | reverse complement strand
CTGCCATCAGGATGGTAATTTCCTGAACAAGGCAGCACAGTACAGATAGCTACTGAAATAAGTGAAAAGGAAAGGAAGTTTTTTCCTGGATCATTAGAAGCAATCAATTTAACAAGATTAATGTGAATTATTGTAAATGGGGAGATGATACAGAACTGCAGGGTGCTTCAGGTTTAAAACAATTTTTTGATTAAAGTTGCCTAGACTTTAAAACTGTAATTTGGGTAGAGGAAGGAGTGGAATCCGTCCATATATTAGAAGCTAAACAATCTGGTCTTGATCATATTGGAATATGAGATAATAGTAAGTAGGTGTAGAACAAAAGAGTTTCTGTGGAGCTGAGAGTAAAGGAATTACTGAGTTGACAAGCCCAACACTTTCCTCCTCTGTTCCTCAAGACTGAAAAAACAGACTTTTAACAAAATGTTCCTATGTTTGATGTGTCACCATGGCATGGATAGATGTGTCAACCTCGGTGCCACTGTCATTTTTGAAGGATTTCTGTTGTCTATACTTTGCTTCTCTGATAGAAGCGGGGTATTGTTTTGGAGTCTGTTAGTCTAATATCCTTGTTAAAGCAGCAGAATAATTTGAAGAAATATAAAATGATGGATAATGGTGAAATTGAGTTACACTGGCAAACTTTCCTAGGTAGCTGGCAAAAAAGCTTATTATGAAAATAAGCTTTTGTTTTTAATGTAATTTCAAGTTAAAGTTCTTGATAGAAACATTCTTGTTCTTTCTTGTTTATGCCCAGCATAACCAAGCAGCGTGGTTCTGGGTCGCATTAGGAGGGCTGTTTGTCCTGTGACTGTAGGTTTTCCAGCACTTCATCCTCGACACATTATCAGAAGTTCTTTCACAGGATCATGAAGTCGCTGAGGTTGGCAGGGGCCTCTGGAGGCTGTCCTGCTGCAGCAGGCTGCCCAGGCCTGTGTACAGTCAGATTTTGAGTATCTTCAAGGATGGAGACTCTGCAGCCTCTCATGGCAACCTGTTCCCATGTTCTACCACCCTTAAAGTAAAAGAACCTCTTTCTAATGTTTAGAAGAAATTTCATGGTGGGGTTTTGTGGTGTGTTTTTGTTTTTTTTTTTTTTTTTTAATATTTCTCTCACTCTGTCACTGTGCACTGCTGAGAAGAGTCTGGCTCTGTCTTCTGTGCAGTCCTGGTCAGATGCTCTGTCTCCCCTCCTATGATAGATACTCCAGTTCAGTAATCATCTTGTGGCCCCTTGCTAGGCTTACACCAGTAAGTCTCTGTCACTCTATTCGTGGGGAGCCTGGAACTTGGCATGGCACTTCAGATGTGTCTCATCAGGCCTGAGTGGAGTGAAAGGATCACTTCCCTTGACCTGCTGCCAGTGTTCTTCATAGTACAGCCCAGGATGCTAACGGTTGTCTTTGGTGGTTTGTGGTCAGCTTGGTGACCACCAGAAGCCCAAGGGCCTTCTCTGCAAAGCTGCTTGCCAGCCAGCAGCACATAGTGGTGCATGGTGTTAATCATGGGTAAGACTTTGCATTTCCCCTTGTTGAACTTCGTGAGGTTCTGCTCTGTCTAACTCTCCAGCCTGTCGAGGTCCTTCTGAATGGCAGTACACCTATCTGGTGTATCAGCCACTCCTCCCAGTTTTATATCATCAGGCAACTCTGCCCCTTCATCCAGGTCATCGGTGAAGAGGATAAACAGTATTGCCCCAATATCAACCCCTTGGGTACTCCACTGGGATTTTCTGCCACTGATCACAGCCTGCTGAGTCCAGCAGGTTCAGTCCACCTCTCGGTCCATTTATCTAGTCCATACTTCATCAGTTTGTCTTGGAGCTTCACTGAAGCAAACCTTTACATTGAGGTGCTGGAGTATTCCACAGATGGGCAACAAAGCTGGTGAAGGGCCTAGAGCAGAAGTCTTGTGAGGAGTGGCTGAGGGACCTGGGGTTGTTCAGCCTGGAGCAAAGGAGGCTCAGGGAGACCATCTTACTCTCGACAACTCCCTGACAGGAGGTTGTAGCAAGGTGGGAGTCAGTCTCTTCTCCCAAGGAACAAGTAATAGGAGAAGAGGAGATGGCCACAAGTTGCACCAGGGGAGGTTTAGATTTTAGGTTTAGTTTTTGGATGGGAAAAATTTTCTTCCCTGAAAGGGTTGCCAAGGCCTGGCCCAGGCTGCCCAGGGCGGTGGTTGAGTCCCCATCCCTGGAGGGGCTGGAAAGCCATGCAGATGTGGTGTTGAGGGACATGGTTTAATGGTGCCCTATCAGTGCTGTGTTAATGCTTAGACTTGATGATCTTAAAGGTCTCTTCCAACCAGAACAATTCCATGATCTGTTATTTAGCAATTGCTTTGCTTTTTAGTCTTTTTTTTGTAAAGGGATAAGGCCTAAATAGCAATGCTATCCATCTGCCCCTTCCCTCATCCCAGCCTCCTCCTCAATCCTGATAGCTTTTAAACACATAAATTTACTTCAGATTTGTCAGAGTAGTTGAGTTTTTACATCCAATTCCCATAATGGTCACAAAAACTGTCAGTAGCAGCAGGAAAGAGAGGATGCTCCTGTGAGCCACCAAGAAAGTCATACAATCATAGTCACAGAAAGTTCTGGATTTGAAGGGAGCTTTAAAGATCCTCTAGTTCCAACCCCCCTCATGGTGGTCAGGGATACCTCCCACTAGAACAGGTAGCTCATGGGACAGCCAGGACCTGCTTCTGGTGGGCTGCATTGTCCCTGTAGAGGCACACGCAGCTTGGAGCAGACCAGGCTCTTTGCTTTCCCTCAGCTGGTGGCAAGGAGACCTGGGTGCAACCAGAGAGGGCTGTGGGAAGGTAAAGGAGTTGCAGGTCTTTCTGAGAGAGAGGAGGTGGTGGAGAAGAGTATCACAAAAAAGCTGTATTGCAGGGGCGAGGAGAGCAGCAATGATAGTCTGCAAATCTGTAAGCAGATTTTGCTACCTTTGCTTGCTGAATGTGTCTTTTAAACCCCTTCATGATGGCACTTGATATTCCCTAGCTGCATGGGGAGGAATGTGTGGGCTGCAGGCAGACTCTAACATGCTCAGTGCCACTTCATTCTGGTGAAGAGAACTCCCCACAGGCTTTTCAGACACTGCAGGGAGTTCCTGCCCTTCATGCCCATCGCGAGACCTGCGTATTTTTATTTGCATTTGTATTTTTCTCCTTTTCCATATTTAGCCACATTTGAAGTAATTAGTAATCAGACTACTGTATACATGAATTTTTAGGTGAATTTTACACAACTGTCATTTTTTTCATTTTGAATACTGCTGGCTCTTCCTTCAACTATAGGAAGATAGATGCTATTAAGATTGCTTAAGAAGTAATTAAGGTCAATGCTTTGAAGCTACTGCTTCTTCAACTTGCATTATTCATTCTCAAGGGGTACAGAAAGAGTGGCACTGGAAAATTGTATAAAATTGTATCTCCTATCAGCTGCTCTGTCTGCATTCAGTCTCCTGTCCTTTTCATAATGTCTTAACCTCTTACCTTTTTTAGTTGTTTTCAGTTGGGAAACCTGAATTCTCCTTTTCTGCTTTCACTCTTCCACACGATATTGAAATTACCCTGATGTGAAGTTTGTTAAGTCAAAGTCTTTCTTGGCAAGAAATTCTAGTGAAAGTTCCCAAGAGTTTGTTGTGGGATCTGGGGCTATGACAGGAAAGAGTTTGAGGTGATACAGCTACTCCTGTACCTATAGAAACAGTGAGAAAGTATTGTTTGTAAAATACATTAGCATAATAAAGGTTTTGCCAAATGTGATTGCTACAGGAATCCTCTGGTCTTTGCTGTGTTTCCTGGTCTCCAGCTGAGGTGTGTCAGGAGGTTTCAGGACAGCTCTCCAGACAGTTCTTTCTATGGAATGATGCAATTAATCTTGGCAAAAGAAACACTTAAAGATGTAGATAAGCCATAAATTGACCTCTTTACTACCTTTTGCTCCTGTGTAACTCTTTTATTTCTTCTTGGTGTCTGTTTATTTTAGCAGGAATCTCAGCTGGTTGCCCCAGAGCCTGTAGCACTGATACATCACACACCATTCTTTTCAGTGCTGCCATTTGTATGGCAAACAGGCAGCCGACTTCTCCACCCAGGGCAGCCATCTTCATGCCTTGGACCCATTCCATGTGTGTTTTCTCCCACTGCTCTTCTGGAGAGACTCAGAAGGAGCTACCAGGATGGATCTGGGCCTCCAGGAACTTCTCAAACTTTTCTTTTGTGATCTGGGTCCAAGAATTTAGGTTGCAAATTACTATGTTTTGGTCTTCAACTTCTTCACTGCTGACTTTGTCAACAACTTGGTTGATGGAGCTGCCTCTTAATTCGAGGAAGGGTAGAAAGCAGACAGGCTGCTTAGTACTTATCAAGACAGAGATACCATTAGAGCTGGCAGGGGAGACATGCCCATATCTTGCTCTCATTATGTTTGCTTCAAGTTGGCTTTCTCAGGCCTTCAAGTTTTTTTTTTTTGGTTGTTTGCATTTTAGAACATTTGAGTCCACGTATTGCTTAAATTAGCATAGTGTCATCCTTGCTGTGCTGCTTTGCTTATGTTTGAGCTTCTCTTGGACTAGCATCAGTCTTCATTTGTTGTCTAGTGTGAGTTTTTCCACTTAACCTCATGCCCTTGTTTAAATTGGTAGCCCTGCACCAGCCCTTGACATCCTGAAATCTCTCTTGCTAATAGGAAGTAGTTGGTTCTGAACATTTTCAAGAACATTGCTTGTTATTTCTAATAGTACAAGTCTGTGACGTGGTGGAAATGTGAGGGGTTTTTTAACCTTCTTCAAGGAAAATAAGAAGCTTGTGTTTATTCCTGGATACTGAATTGAGTATCTGTTTCCCAATTTCTTCTAAAAGGGGTTATGAGACATTGAAGATTTGTTCTAATTAAAGGCACCCATGAAGTCTGAGGAGTTGAAGTATATATTCACCATTGGCCAGACAAGCCTGTCATCTCTTGTGTAAGCAACCTTTTTTCTCCCACATTTGTAATGAATCCCAGCGTACTCGTAACTGATCCAGAACTTACAGCCTCACTTTTCTGATGTACGCTGTGACACCTGAAGGTGCTGGCACGTCAATAATGGGCAGCCAACGTGTGCATCAGAGCTAGAGCCCAAACATCATTGTTGTCCTGAAATTCACTTCAAGCTGTTTGTTTCAGACCAGAGGTTTCCAGCCTCAGGTCAAGTGCCTGTGGGCACCATATCTACAGTTTAGGTATCGGTCAGTGGCAGAATGAGCTTCTTGAGGAAGAACTTGATCTGCTGTATTAGAGGCTTTTCAAGCTTTTACCTCACTGGAAAATAATTTAGCCCTAAAAGGCTTTCAAACTTGATGTGGTTTTTTTTGGAAGCTGTTCAATTTCTGTTGTGGGGGTTTTATTACTCTCCAATGACATCTGTTAAGATGTCTTATTAACAGCAACAGTACCATGCCAGTCCAAAATAATCTTTTTCTAAGAATTCTCCCCATGAGTCATTGCATTTCTTTATCTCCATATTTATTGCAGTAAGTCCTTCACTTCCTCTACACACACAACTACCCTGTTTGGCATTTGTTGTTCTCACTGAAATTGTGGCAGCCACAGTAGAATACATATTTGTTTTTCTGCAATACTTCTTCATTTAGAAAACTGCATGGGGTTTTTTCTTGGATTGCATTCTCATTTTATCTTCCATGTCTGTATTACAGCCCTTGAAGTCTTTTACCACTGAGCATAAAGTACATTAAACAGCATATGCAAATGAGCAACAGTGCAGCTGCTAATTGTGCTAACAGATGTAAATAGGAAAACCATTATTTTTTCTAATGCAAAAGGTATTTATAGAAACCATTACCCACCTTTCATAACACTTTGATTATGGTTGGAGCCTCTTTCAGGTTCAGCAAAATTGATTAAGCTTTTGCAGATGGTTTGACTTGCCGAGGTAATGACAGAAATGTGGAAGAAATGGCAGGTATTCTAAAGCTGTTTTTTTTTTTTTTAAGGCACTTTAGGCAAGTAAGTGGCTTAAAAGGAAAACTTTTGCTTTGCAATTTTTAGAACAATGGGTGGCTTTAAAAGAAGGAGTATGACCTCTTTGAGCTGAGTGCTTAAAGATGTGCCTTATCTGCCCAGCCAGGTTTGTTTGCACATCGTTTGACTTGAGTGTGACTTGCAAAAACCCTCTTGCCAGACTCGGGCAGCTCCCATTTCCTCTGCGTTTGTAATTTATCCATTAAGATCTCGGATCCCGAGGACACATCCTCTCTGGAGAGCGAGTGGCTCCTCAGGGGTGGAAGTGTGCTTGCAGCACAGAGGCCGTTAGCATCAGTGTAATTGGGATGATTCAGGTAATTTTTCCGAAGGGCTGTCTCTATAACCCTTGCCAACAGCTGTATGGAGAGGAGGGCCGGCATGCCCGGCGCCAGCCTCGGGCTGAGCCCAGCAGCGTTGGAGGAGCAGGAGACAGGCGCCTGCGTCGGGCACCCAGTGACCGAGCAGCCGCCGCCATCCTGCCTCAACCCCAGAGCGCCTTCTTCACCTACAGCAGCCTGGCCGAAGCCCTAACTGGTAAAGGGGCAAGGCCCGAGTTCGTTGGCACTGCACCTGTATGGCCAGAGGACTCACAAAAGACTCCACCACCTGCCTCCAGCCAAGCTGCTCTGTAAACCAAAGAGCAGATGTAGCAAGAGTGTCAGGGCCCACACCACATTTGATCCAGGGATTTATTTTCTTTGGGAAGTTGCTTTGCCCTCCCCAGCTGGCTCAGTTCCCTCTCCTTTGTACAAATGGGATTTAGATGTAGTTATCCCTGGCTACCCTGGCAACTTTCACACCCTGCCTCCTAATCCATAGCCCTTTCCTCTTCTGATAACTTCACAGAGTGCTTGGATGGATGGTGCTGCTGCTTCATGTTCAGCGTACTAATGCTTCACTCTGTCTTTGCAACACATCTCTGACTTCTCCCCAGAGCAGTACCCTGGCAAGCAGGTCACTGCTCTTCACATGAGTTCTGTAACCTACCTGTGTGTACGGACCTTTTTAAAAAAAAAAAAAAGATCCAAAACAGCATTTCTCTTCTTCCTCACAATGCTACTTTTTTTTTACTTTTTTTTTCTTTTTTCAAAATAGCCGCAGTAAAACCAGCAGTGGTCTTTTGGAGTTTGGTTTTGTGTTTTTTTTCCCTGCAGTAAAAATTCCACCATTTTCCCCCCTTACGACTTAGCTACCAAAGAGATCTGCTAAACCGTTTTCTCATAATTTTGAAAAATCAGAACTGTTTGATATCTAGAAAAAGTGTTAAAAGTTGGAAGTAGAGAACAAGGGCTGTGAAGATCGATGTGGTTTCAGCTGTACCTTCAAGGCAATGGGAGATATCCATGTGTAGGTTTTTCACCCCCTACTCTCTCTTTCTTCCTAAAACTAAAATGTAATTACAGAGCTTGGAAAATTCTTCAGATGGTGTAAAGGCTGAGCTAAATAAAACAATGACAGGGAAGTGATAGCAGGGCAAGAACATGGATTGGAAAAACTCCTCATACTTGAGATTTTTATATTCCTCAAAGGTTTCATTCTGCTCCTTTTTAAATGGGGGGGGGGAGGGGGGGTTGATAGACATGAATAGTTATTATTTCCTGCAAGATGGAAAAGAAAGAAGAGGTCACTTTAAATATAATTCATAGGGCTAATGAGTAAATTTACCTGGTTATTATATACTCCTCCTAAAGCTTTGGCTGGAGCTGAGTGGTGTCATGTTCCTGGTGCTTGGAAGAACCCTTTACTAAACTGCACTTTAACTAAAACCATAAGTAAGGTCCTGACAGAAACTGTCTGGAATTTAACCTTGGTGATAAACTTCAGATTACAGTAGTGTTCTATTAAAATAGGGCAGCAGCATTGTTACTGTTATTTCATTGTTTTCTGTAACACAAAGGAGGAAAGGGCAGGAACAGTTGGGTATTTTTGTGATTTTTTTTGGCCTCCATTTGAATTTTTACAGAATTACAAATATAAATGTCAGATGTGAAGGTGGACCAGAGTTTGTCACAGCATCTGGGTGGCCATAGTCACAACCAAGAGAGAGATGCAATGCACTGCACGTTTTCCTGCAGGGACAGGCCAGTATGGTCTTCAGTCATGTGAACATAGGCCCCAAAGAGCGGGGAGGAGTCTCTGGTCTGTGGCATACTCGAGGGCAGAAAATGAGGTCAATAGTGAGAGTAGGGAGGAGAAAAAATTTGCCAAATGCTGCAGTGTGTGAAGTGGTACCAGTAGTGGATATTTTAAGGATAATAAGCTAAATCTGCTTTGGTTTGGATTTTTTAAATTGTGTGATTCTTATGTGTACGTTTGTTTTAAATGAAAAAAGGAAAAAAGATTCCTGAGATAGTGTTTCCGCTTCAACTTTTCTAAACATCTGTGGTAGCTGTCACAGAGAAGTATTGTGTTTGCTTTGGATAACTGAGCAGATCTTTCTTTTTGGAGTTAAAAGCTTAATAATAAACAAGCAGTTCATCAGTGCAACTCAGTGTAGTAGAAGTTGTCAGAAAAATAAACTCTTCTCTTTTCAAGGTCAAATCAGGTCCAGACCTGATTTTCGGGAAGGTGCCTTGCCCTTGAGCGCGTGCTTCAATATGCTTTTACAAGTTGTAGGCTGTGATTCTCCTCTGGGGTTTTGGTGTGGCTGTTCTCCTTTGGTTTCTATAATTGTCTATATATCCTCTCCCATGCACTCCTCAAAGACATGTAATTTGTGATAAATTACCACTCTGGCCAGGTTCTGGGTCTGTTTATGCCCTCGGTGTAAAATACCTCATAGTAACAACTTGTTATAATCTGTATTTTTTAAATCTCACATCAGTGTATCGTGTTTTAAAGACGAGCAGCTCATGAGCTGAGATTTAAGTGAGTTGCTTTAATATTACATCATTCGGTATTTTTTTTTATCTAAAGCTAATTAGGTAAAGATTTCCTTTTTAATATTTTCTCCGTGCAAATCATGGCACACATCATGCTGGCTGGTAAGAACATAGAGTACAAATGAAAAACATGTAAACGTGTAATCAGTTAGGTTGTTTGAAATTGATGTCTTTGGTCACTGTTCTTACTAATTTGTGTATTTATCCATCTGCTTTATGGTTATTTGTTAAACTTCTTTGTTCAAGTACAAAAATACACCCAGGAGTTCAATGGGATGTATGTTTTAACTTTATGGTCTGTACTGTAAGGCAGTTTTCAGATAATGATACTGTGAAATATGTCGTGGCTTATATTCCATAGCCTTCATCCAGTGGTGGATTTTGGATTTCCCTTTGAGCCATTGTCCCCATACGATTTCCAGGAAATGAAGCAGTGATTTGGCCAGCGCTGGTCATGCAGCAAAGGCTTCCCACAGGGCTGCTCATGTATCTCTCTTCTTTCCCTCTCACCTACCCACAGCTCCGGCAAAGCTGCTGTGGGTCTGCTCCAAAATTGTATAAGCTCTCACAGATTCAAAGCATGGCAGGGGTTGGAAGGGACCTCAGGAGATCATCTTATCCAACACTTGTGCTAAAGCAGGGTCACCTGGAGCAGGTTGCCCAGGATTGTGGCCAGGCAGGTTTGGAATATCTCCAGAGAAGGAGACTCCACAACCTATCTGGGCAGCCTGCTCCAGGCTCTGGCACTCCTGCAGGAAAGAATTTTTTCCTGATGTTCAGATGGAACCTCCTGGATTCTAGTTTGTGCCCATTGCCTCTTGTCCTGTTGCTAGGCACCACTGGGAAGAGTCTGGCCCCATCCTCTTGACCCCTGTGGGCCCTTTAGATACTGAATGAGCACTGAGAAAATCCCATCTCAATCTTCTCCAGGCTAAATAGTCCCAGGTCTCTCAGCCTCTCTTTCCTTGTCACAGAGATCCTGTTTTAGGTGTTTTCTTCTCATACATGGATTTGAGAACTGAGCAACCTCAGACCTGGACTTCCACCAGGGTCTTGCTTATCCAGAGTGAGGACTGGGATAGGGCAGGTGGGGCATGGGTGTCGCGTGAAGGGAAGGAGGTAGGTG
>NW_008590578.1:114469-123913 GCF_000691845.1 Merops nubicus | reverse complement strand
ACAGAATTAGTTCTGTTCTGCCCTAAATCAGGACACCTCTCTATATAGGTACTGTTAAAAATCTGCCCCCATCTTTCCTATCTGAAGAAATTTTAATGGAGGATATTTCACAGTTCTACAGGAGTGAGGTCCAAGGAAAGCAAACCCCAGAATTTTTGGGGAGTTTTCATCTGGGTATTATAGTTCAGACCTTTCTTATCAGCTTACAAAAAATATTATAATTTTGGGTTTTTTTTTTTTTTTTTTTTTTTTTTTTTTTTAAATATCATTGTCATGAAAATATTCTAGCCAGAAGATGGCCATGTTTTGGACAGAAATCTTTCAGTGATCAGCTAATAATCTGACCAGAAGAGAGAATTTATTTTTTTTTCTTTCTATAGCAGTACTACTTGCTACTCCACTTAGTTTGTACTTTAACTGGCACATCTGTCTTTAACAAAATCTCTTTGGTAACTTTGTCCTTTGCTCTGGCTCTTAACCTAGCCTGAAGGGCTGAAGGTTTAGGTAGCAGATTGCTGTGGCTGCATGTGCTATACTTTTCAAAGTGTATTCTACCTAACTGCCATTAAAATTCTTTTGTAAAAAGTCTCACTAGGCACTGTTTATTCAGCGTTGTTCCCCCCCCCCCCCCGAGATTTAGTTATGCAGTACCAGTGCAGGATGCTTGAAAGGTCTCGGGAAGCTACCTAAAAGAGAAAAGGAGAATGCAGGAGACTGTTTTGTAATACTGGTGGTTTCTCCTAATCCTCTGTTTTAACAATTACGTCTAAAACTTTAAAGGTTCCTGCCATGCCTGCTGAGCTCTCATTCAGATGTTGGTAGTGGAAGTGCTCAGGTTAAGAGATGTTCCCCTTACAAGCAACTAGAGAAGAAAGTGGTGCTGTGGTTTGGGCACCTGATTGTGACTTGGAAGGCTTTGGTTAAAGTGCTGTGGTTAAAGTACTGTGTACTTCTCAACTCAGATTTTTCTCATGTGCAGCAGCTAGCTACAGTTTGAAAGAGCAACATGAGCTATGAGTATTGGCCAAGGTTAGTTATAGGGTACTTTGTAGTACTGAAAGGGTTTTTGTAAGATCTGACACCTGGAGTCCTGGTATTCCATGAATACCTCAGATTTTGCTTTTAAGAAAACTTTTAGCCATCTGTTTGAGGAAGAAACAATGAAGCTATCAACTATAAAGACTTGATAAAATGAAGGGAATGGCATAGCTACTAAAATACTATCCCTACCCATTCAAGGCCACATCTGACTTGTTGAGAAGTCCTCACTGACAGTACTGGAAGACAGGCTCTTGCCAACTATCAGAAACTGAAAGCAGCCAGTTTCTCACACTCTCTTCCAGGATTCACAGTTTTAAATGTAAATAATTCATGTGGTTAATGAATAATAAATTTAATAGTAATGATTAAGGCAGATGACTGTCTGTTCAGTTAAATGATCACAGCCAGCTGCAAAATGTGAGTGGTGCATGCATGCTGCTCTCCTCTGAGTTTGCATGCATTCATCCCCTGACCAGCTTGCTTAAGGCTGGGGAAGATTCACTTTGCCCTTAGTGCTTCACCATTTCCTGCCTCACACCTGACTGCACCAATGTTGGTTTGGAGGAGGGCAGCTAATTAATGAACAGGGTTCTGCTCTCTTGTGCAGTGAAGCTCCAGAACCCCCCATTTTCTTTCTGAAATGCTCTGGAAGCTGACGTGCTCTTCTCTGCTGTCCTGTGTGCAGTTTCATCTGCTCTGTGGCAGTTTCCTAGGCCAGGCTATTCTGATTCCTTCAGGCTGTTAGTGCCACAGCCCATCCTGGTGGGAGTTAGCTCAGCAGGGGTGTGCAGAGATGGGCAGTGTTATCCTTGAAGCAGGGTCCCTGCAGGGCTCTGGAACAAGAGGGAGAATTCGCCATCTCTTATTTTGTCCTTCCCTCCCACAACTGCCATTCAGCCCCTTTCCTCAAAGAGGTTTTGTGGAAGCTGAAGACCATGGAGCTTTTTTTCCTTCTTCCCCACCTTGCTTCCCCATTCCTTCTGGTGTTTGTTTTCCTGAGCTGCCCCTTGCTTGCTCTGTTGGAATACTGTAAGAGTCTTTCACTGGATGTTTTGACAAGAGGCTGCTGTGTAGCATGGGCCATGCAGCCTGGACAGGGGGTCTGCAGGCTCCGAGCTACACTAACTTTTGCTATTGTAAAATGGCTGGGAAGCACTACTGCCTTGGGTTACAGTCTCTGCACAAAGGGACCCCAGCCTGTCATGGGAAATCTCTCCACTGTGGGGGACTAGCTATCTGATGGTAGGGAGGAGGTCTGGTGCTATCTTCCTTCTCATGACAGCCAGCAACAAGACAGGGCTGACCTTGCGCCATTGCAGTTCCAACCTAATTTGTGGTCCCACTAGTTCTGGGTGGCAGAAACAGAAACTTTTGGGAGACTGAGACAGTTGTTCCTGAATTACTCGTGCAACTAGGAAGTAGATCAAGACCTCTCTTTGTGCTTGTTGTTATTGTTTGTTAATGAATTGTTTTTCTTCTGTTGACTAAGCAAAACTCCCACTAAACTACAAGAGTCTTGTGCAATTAATTGGGTTGGAAATGTTTGATCCAGAATGTTTCTTGAAGGCTTTCAGCACAATGTTGATGCAATTTACCTCTTCCTATGTTTAGTAGTTTTTGAGGTAAGGAACCTAATTTTTTCTTGACTCTTGCTCTGGATCTCTTAGGAAGTGTTCAGTGGCGGAGCTTGCACTTTGGCATAGCTTTCAGTCAGGCTCAAAGCATATATTGGGTCATGACGAAAAAGAGTTATCCCAAAGTCATGTGTCTTGAGCTGCAACAGGTGACTTGAGGGCTTAATCTTCGGGAAATTCGCTACACCTCTCAGTTATGCATCTTATCGAATGAGTTTTTATAGGATTATTTCCCTCTTTTCCCATAGAAGAGCTAGAGGAAGTTTGCGCCTGTGACTTTCTTGTTACAGGACTTATTTGAGCAGTGTCTTGATTTTGCTGCCACTGTGTGGTCAAAACCGGTCTGGTGCTTCAGGTATTCCTGGTTCTTACTACGATTTGTGCGGAGCCAGCACAGTCCTGCATCCTGCGTGTGCTTTGCCTCCGCCCCACCGTAACCAAGGAGTAACTACGCTGAAAGTCAAGGACTCTTCGTTTGTGTTGGTGGCACCTGAAGCAATAAGGCGCCGTTGTGCTGAGTAGGTGTTAGGCTTGGAAAAAACAACAAACAGTCCCTAAATCAACTCATAATTTGATACTACGAGCATATGTAACATGTAAATAAACCTGACCTGGCAAGGATGAACCTTCTCATATGTATGTGCTTGAAGTCTGAATAGCTTCTCTGAAAAGCTGCTGTTGACTGAGCTGTTTGAAACGCAATCAAAAAGGGAAGACTCTTAGTAGGTAGGGTTTAATTAATCTCAGTTGTGGTAATTTCCACAACTCATGCACACCCCAAGATGATGGCTCTCCTCATGTTTTTAAGGTTTAAAAGTTACAAATTTCTCCCAGCCTTGTACATTGGTGAGGTTTCACACAGGGTGCAGAAGTTTTGCTATTCAACAGTAAAGCACTGTAACAAATAATCAAATACAGGCATGCTTAACAAGGAAAAGAGCTTATATTAGCTTTGCTTTTTAGGAAATAATATGGTAATCGTTTATGTTTTGCTGTTTTGGTGATATCCAGGAGGTTTCTCAGTCATTAACTCACTTGAATGAATTACAAATGTTTTATTGTAGTAATAAACACTGACATGTCAGCAGGGACTTTAAAAGCAAGTAAAACAGAAAACATAAATTACTCTGTGGTTTGTTTCTGCATTCCATGTTCGTTCAGATTTTGCATTGGCTTCAAGGAATGCAGGAGCAAGCCCCAGATATTTGTAAGGAAAAAAAATTTGCCTTGAGCCTGAAGATTAAAAAAAAAAAAGTAAAATATCAGCACTAGACACTGACAGAGGGAGAAAATTCCAGCTGCTAAGGGAACAGCAGCTGAGAATAGTGTCATGCAATACTTTTATTAACACAGTACAAAAGGCAATTTAAATAAAAAGAACTATTTCTGCAGTTTAAAAAAGTCCTTATTTAATTGAGATAAACCAAAATATGTCACAAATGTTAAATTGACTCTCAGTCATCTGGTGACCTCAGATCTTTGCTTATACTCAACAGCAAGTCTCACACTCTCTCTTCAGTCTCCCCTTTCCTGCTTTACTAAATCCACAGTCCTTTGGGGAAAGGACCGTTTTTGAGGCTCTGTTCAATGTCTAGGCTAACACAGACCCAGGCTGAGGTGGGATTCCTGCCTACTGCCAGGCATCTACTGGCAAAACCTGGCCTCTTTCCATCTTCTGTTTGCCATCTCCCATTTTGTTCTCTTGCTGACCCATTTGCTTTCTCTCTCCGCTTGCTTTGAGGTAAAGCGTGTGATTTACTCTGTGTATTTGCAGCATAATGGAGTCCCTAAACAAACTGGTAGGTTTGAGTCCTACTCATTTTTTTCAGAATTTATTTATTTTGCACCAGTATGGATTGTAGGCTGAAGCACACAGTGAACTGCTTGTCCTTGCTGGGAAATGTATTGGCTGCACTTGGTTGCTGTAACAGAGAAGATGAGAAGTTAGCAATAAAACTATTATTAATAGTTTTATGTGTAGGTCTTGATGCTAGTTGGAAGCTTTGCAGTCAGAGTGAGCACTTCCACAGAGACTCTCTCCTGTTAGACTTGCTCTATAGACCAAGTTCACATGCATTTCTGTAATTTGAATCTTAGGCTACAGCTGGCTTTTTGGGCAGAGTAGTGATAGTAGTGCAGATGACAGGCACACGATATTTACACATAGTACTGTTGCATAAACCACATTTCCTTTGGAAACTGGGCTAAGAATAGAAACCCTTTCCAGTGCCAAACTTGTCTGTTGTAGCTAGGAGAGACTTATTGCCCATTCATGAATATGTTGAGCTACTCCTGCTAGTTCTGTGCTAATGTGTTTACTTGGCACCCTGGTTATAATTTCGCAGGATTTGATCTTTATTTTCTTTTAAATATATCATGGTGATGAGCAATATAGATGGTAAGTGAATACGTTTTTTTTTTTTCCCCTCCTTCTTATTGAGGGGCTGGGGTGGATTGAATTCTAATGTAGTAGAAGCCCAAAAAGCCTCCTTAGCCTTTGATGTTATGTATACACTGTAAGTGTCCACTAAATATCTCCTTCAAGTTTAGTGACCTATAAAGTTATTTTAGCATTGCTGTCATAGTAAATAGGACGAAGTAGGAACAAGATACAAGACCCCCTAACTCAAAGGGCTATGGAAATAAGGTAAGAGTAGAGTGCACATTTCTAAGTTGGTAGTATTTAATAACATCCCTTCCTAAGTGAGGCTGAGATGCCATTTAGATAACCATCTCCACTTTCTAGCAAGTCGTAATGCTCAGTTGAGAGTTAGGCCACTAGATAGCAGCAGAGACTGTGTTAAAGCCACTAGCGCTTGTCCCTGGACTTCCATGAGGAAGCTCTTCTGTGCGGTCTAACCTTCAACTGTCAGATGCTGTCTTCTTTTTGAGACCCATTTTTTTCCTGTTCATTTTCCTGATGCTCAGCTTTGCTTGCCACCAGGTTTCTCTGATAGTGTTTTGCCACCATGTCCACACCAGATGTGCACAGTCCAGTTGGTGTACCTTCCCTGGCTGGGTTTTAACTGTAAATAGCACATTGAGGAAGGTCACTGTCATCTAAATATGCTGTGGGGGCATTCGTGATGCTGAACCTAAACTGAACTTCTGATATTTGTCCCTTTACTAGAAATTTAGTGTGGTGGATAGTCCATTCCTGCAGTGAGCTGGTCTGTAATGATGCCTTGGGGATTTTCATCCTTCCTGTTGACTATATTCTCCATAAAAAGAGCAGAATGAAAGATCTTGGAAGGCACAAAACTGTCTGGACTTCTAAAATGCTCTCACTGTGATTGCAGTGGCTGCCAGGGTCTTTGGCACCAACCATGAAACAAGAGGCAGCAGGTAGCTATATCACACAGGTAATGGAAACAGTCCTGGGTCTGGCACTGAAAGGGGAGCTGGCATTGGTTCCTGACCTCAGTCTGGCAGAGACTATAAGGAACAAACTCATAATTATCTTATCCCTCAGAGTGCTGAGAGTGAAGGGTGAAAAGCAACAGCAGATCATGGATTGTGAGGAGAAACTGGATACTGCTTAAACAGGATTTGGTGTGGCAAGAAAGATGAGAGGGGATGAATTGATCGAATCTTGAGCAGTATTTAACTTATTAAAACAAGTACTAGTATGACTGTATGGAAGTTCTCAAGGTTCTTGGGTGACAAATTGTGATGATTATTTCCCTAGACAAGTGCACTGTGTTACCATCACCCCTGTACCCAGTGTTATCAAAGTACTTTTTTCCTTAAAAACATCACAGACATTAAAATCTTCCAAAGGTGATGCCACTACAAATATACGTTCTCAGTTCTGATACCCTCAAGACAGAGTTTTCAACTTCTCTTGATTCCGTGGGAGTAGGCGTCTCGGTGTTTCTGAAAATCCCTGGGAGTCTTTGCACTTTCAGGTATGTAAAAGCCTTGAAAGTCTGTCCCAAAGTATCCTGTAACTTGAGATATTTATATTTCAGTTTTGGAGAAAAGACACTGAAGTCTGCAAAAGGTAATTTGTGTCAGTTTATTCTATCTAAGCAGCTGTAGGTGACATTATTTAATATCTATTTTACCTGTGTTTCAGAACTGATTTTGGTGTTACAATAAAGGCAGACTTGTCTTGGGAGAATCAAAATGATATTTAATTGAATTCTGCTTTGAGAGTTTCTGTCAATCACACAACTGTGTGAATTGGGAAAGATGCACGATTGTAACTATGATTAACTTCTCCAGAGTTGCTCTGAATACTGTATATCACATTTTGCAAAGAGATGTATCTTCAGAATAATGGTATTGTACTAAAGAGCATCTTTGAATGTCAAAGATAACTTCATTTTCTTTGAGGGGATGTGTGAAGGGGACATATTCTTAAAGTGGATGTTGTGAATATTTCTGGAATCATAGAATCATTCAGGTTGGAAAAGACCTCTGAGATCGTCAAGTCCAACCATAAACCAAACGCTACTATGACCACTGAAACCCACATCCTGAAATACTACGTGTGAGGGACTAAGCCATGAAGTGTGTGTCTCAAAGACAGCCTCGGATGGAGGGCTGCATATGGGAGAGCTGTGAGCTGGGCAGAGCCTGTCTGGGCCTGGACCATGTTGTCAGGAGCTGAGCATGTGTGCGAGTCGGGCTGTCCCAAAATCCCCGGGTGCACTGCCAGCCTGGCACGCCCTCCCTGGGTCGGGGAGGTGGAGCGTGAGTGTCCACATGGGACAGTCCCCAAGGGACAGGCCTGGAGTCGCGCAGGGCACCTGGAGCATGCGATGCTCACGTGGCACCCGCATGCCCCTGAAAGAGCTTGCACCAACCTGGAGAGGACTCATGACATCAATACCTGGCCCAGACCCTATTTAAACCAGCACAGACACTGCCCAGCTCTCTTTCTCTTTTTATTTGCCTGCTCATCTGCTTGCCACCTCACCTCTGCTTCTCTGCCCAACACTGAAGCTGAGATGACTCCATACCGACGGCATGCTGCGGGTCTGTGGTGTTAACTGTTTTTGCAATTCTCAACTGCCTGCTTGCTTGATTTTTTACCTTTTATTTTCATTCTGTCCTATCGCTACTATTTTCTATTTTTCTCTTTTTGTAATAAAAGTTGTTGGGTATATGGCATTTGACCTCGTTAGCATCTTAATCTCGCTCTTGGGATCGTATTAAAACCTTCCCCAACATTGGATCAGGACACTGTGTCCACGTGTTTTTTGAACCACATCAGGGATGGTGACTTCACCACTCCTCCAGGAAATAATTTCTTCCTAATAATCCAATCTAAACCTCACCAGGTGTAACTTCAGCCCATTGCCTCTCGTCCTGTTGCTAGTTACTTGGGAGAAGAGACCAACACCCACATCACTCCAACTTCCTTTCAGGGAGCTGTAGAGAGCAATAAAGTCTCCTCTCAGCCTCCTCTTCTTCAGGCTAAACAACCCCAGGTCCCTCAGCTGCTCCTCATGAACCATGTTCCCCAGACCCCTCACCAGCTTCATTGCCCTTCTCTGGACCCACTCCAGCACCTCAATGTCTTGGGCACTGTGGTGCCCAAAACTGACCCTAGGACTTAAGCTGTGACTTCACCAGTGCTGAGTCCAGGGGCATGATGCCTTAAACAAGACTGGCCCCAAAACTGAGCCCTGGGGCATTTCCATCTGAAGCAGTCTTTACTACCTTCCTCCATGTGTAGTTCCTAACAACAGCTTTAAGAAATGGAGAATTCCTTGCCCTCAGTGTTGGGTTGACAGGGCGACTTGAAGATCTTAGAGGTCTTGTATAACCTTAATGATTCTATAATTTATTTTTCTGTGAAGTTTTAATCATCCTTTGCTCCTGGCTTTTACAAACTAGCAGCAACAAATACAAACCACTTTTACTTCCAGATGTGAGCCTTTATAAGAGCTTTAGGGTACTTTATATGTATTAAGGTTCATAACTTACCAGTTTAACTTTCTTGAGCCTTTGTAAAGTTACATTTTAAGAACTGTGAACAGGTTTAGTCCAAAAAAATCGCTGCACTGGAGATCTGTAACTTTGAAGGGCTAACAATAGAGTTTTTGCACCCCTGTAGCTGGTTAGCCAGCTTTAATATTCACTTTGCTTTTATCTCTAAATTGCATCAACTCTCTCCAGTGACATTTAACTTACGTATGTGAAGAGACAGGCATTTTTAGATTGTTAGAGTGTTACTGGATGAAAAAGCTGATTTTTGTCACAGGACATCTGTTTTATTGTTAATTAGTTGAAATAGGAAAAACATCAGAAGAGTACACACAGAAACTATTTCATAGTTTCTGCTTAAAATCTTTCTCTGATCCCTTGAAATTAATGACACTTTACAGATTTTCATATTTTGATGTGAGTTTCATTTAGGAAGTTTTAGGAAGAAATGACAGAGTTGCTATCCATCTGTGCCTCTCTCTTTACAATTCGATTATTTCCTGCCGTTGTACAGTCTCTCTTTTGAAAACTATCAGGAGAAAACAACCAAGGAGTTCATTTATCATTTAACGCCCTCCCCTCCCCCCAGCCCAACTACAACAACTTACTTCATCATCACAGCTCATGTTTTGTGTTTATCAAATAAGAAGTGCTATTTACATTGTTCCATCAAGGTGAGTTGATCTTTTTGGCAGTTGTGAACTTGTGGATGCGAAGATCCTGTGTTCTGATAGTTACCTGCCTTTTTTCCTCACCTCTTGCTTCTTTTTTTTTTTTGACTTTTTTTTTTTTTTTTTTCAGTTTTTATAAAAACAACTCAATAAACCAGGTT
>NW_008590578.1:37848-114443 GCF_000691845.1 Merops nubicus | reverse complement strand
AAAAAAGGAGGCAGGTATAAAATATGCTCCCTAGGAGAGGCAGAGCAATCGTAATTTGTGATAACTAGTGATATGTCATATTATTTCAGCATGAAGGTGAATGGAGCTCTCCTGGGAATAAGGGAGAATAAGCCATTAATAGCAGTAATTGAGACTATTGTAATGGTATGGTAGGTTAGCTGGAGATGGGGGGGGACACACTAGATAAGGTTGAGGTGGTTGCATGTTTCTCCCTCACATGCATCCAAAACTTGGGAACTTGGTGAGGTTCAAAAGAGCAGTGAGGTGTGAGTAGATAATTCAGTTCTGCCTTGTCCCTTTGTTCTTGAGCACTTTGACAGGGCCTTGGTGTGGGCTTGTACAGAATTTGGTGATAGAGAAGGAAAGGATGCATGCTGGCTTTGGCAGGCCAATACTGATCTGGAAATACAGCTGGAAAGGGTCTTCTGCAGTTCCTATCTTAAGAAATATAATGTAAAGAATATATAGAGACTGCAGAACAAGTAATGGGCTGCACCGTTTGCACTAGACATCCACGCTCACTAAGTGCTGGTGCAAGAAGAAAATAAAGTGGGAAAGTAGAATTTGCAGTGTGGGGGAAGGGATGGATTTTAACTCCCTGAAGTAATGTTGGTAGGAAAGTGAAATGACTTCAAAAATGCATCCCTCAGCTGTGTGCATACAGCTCCTTTTCCATCCTTGGAAAAGAAGCCCTAGTCTCCCGAAGCAGTTTACAGAAGCCCTTTTCCTCCATGTGTACAGGGAGCATGTATGGTTCTTGGTGGAAGCTGCACTTCTTGAGTTGCCATGTGAGATCAAAGAACTATCCAGTTCGGTGAGTACTTTGTGATAAGTGTCAGTAGTGGCTACTCTAGGGCAAAGCAAGAGAAATAGTGAAGAAGGTTGTTTGAGTTAGCTGTGTCTCCTCACTTTGAATAAAACCCTTTCAATAATGGAGCAAAAACGCTAACCCTTCCCAAAGATTTTCATAGATGTTTTCTACACTGACCTCAGGAAAACATGGCAGAGCCATTATATTATATGCCTCTAACAGAGAGGGTCCTGGCCCTCCACTGCAGGTATACGTGTGCATGTCGTTATACTATTCCCATCTCCAAAAGGTTTTAAGCTCTTCTAATACATAATATCCATTATCTAAAACTATAGGTCTGTTATTCTCAATGCTGTACCCCAACTCTTCTTCCACTTTTTGGTCTGGAACTCATGCTAGGCACAAACTTGGCAAAATACTTTCATTAGTGTGACTAAGAGAAGCTTACAACATGTTTCATTTAAAAGGGAGCAAGATTGATATCCTTTATTAGCAAGCTGGAGCAATCCCTGCCTTTTCTTCTAAAACAGCTCCATATCTGTTTGGCTCTGGAGTGCACGATCTTGATGAATTGTGAGTTAACTTAATGGAGAGGAAAATGTGCGTAGTGCTGTGTGAGGGCAAAAGGGAAAAATACAGAATAAGAATCGATGGAAGAGAGGAGACTTGATGGAAAATGAAATGGCCTCTTCCCAAAAAAGCTGATGAAGAGAAAATAAACAGACTGGCAAGCAGGCTCGGAGAGGGAAAGCAGGGAACCGAGACAGTCACTGAGGGGAGAGATCACAAGCGCAACATACAGATGTTGAGTTTTGAACAGCAGGAAGTGTGGGAATATTTGGATCAAGAACCTTGATTCTGGCCAGCGTTTGCTGAAATTAAATATGAAAAGCTCAAAACAGGAGAACGGTGAAAAAGTTCCTCCCTTCCCCTGAAGTATAGGCTCTAAAATAAACACTAGAAATCTAACTCTATTGACAAAATATTTCAAAATGGTTAGTTTTCCCTTGGTTCCTGACTCAAAAACAATTGCTCATGAATAGCTTGCTGCTTTTTTTTTTTTTTTTTTTTTTTTTAACTGTATGGATTTCTGCAACCTGGGTATATTCAGAGTTACACTCTGTTACTTAGCTGGCTAAATCAGTGTTATTACTTCTGCCAGGGCTGTGGTGACAGTCCAGACTGTCCAGATGGCTTATTAACTAACCTCTGAATTCACAGAGTCTACTGCTACTAATATATAAGCCAGAAAAGACCTTGCTTGGCTTTCAGAGTTGGGCAATTATCAGGAGTGGCTGTTGGGGTTGAGAGGAGAAACACTTGAAAATTGAACTGACTTGGTTAGGATATCGCTCAGAGATGGAGCAAAAGAACAGGACCCTAAATATCAATGTTTTCTCTGTGTTTCAGGGGAATTTTGCTTGTATGATAATGAGTAAAATATAAAGATCAAATTACAGATGCAATAAATCAACATTAGTTTCATTTTAAAAAAAAAAAAAAATTAAAAGGTGGTACAGGAAACTAAACCCAAGATCAACAGCTACATGAAGTTTCAGTGTACATGTAATGAGCATTAACAGGTATCTCCATGTCACACATGGAAATTACACACCTCACGGGTATGTATGTATTTATATAAGGAAAAAACATCTGTCATTAAATTGTGCTGGGGCAGCTGTTGGTGTAGAACAGTGGCAGCTGTGCTTCTGAATTAAAGCACTGAGAATTCAAGGCCATGAGAAGGATCAGTGTTTGTTAGGTTGGTATGCCTAACTTATAAAAAGTTAGAAGCTATGTCACTATTTTTTTTTTTTTTTTTTTTTTCCCTTTCTTGTAGAAAAATAAGTTTTGGACATTTTTCTGGACTTCTGAAGTTATCTTGCTATTTTTTAACTCTCCTTGGCAACCGTGGGAACTAGAAACTTACTGCAATGAAATTCCCAGACAAATGTTGCATCTGAGTACCCTGGAATTTAGGAAAAATACTAAATACCCCAAAACTATGACAAAATCAGTCTTTTGACAACAGAATGATTTCTCATTATGTGGTGTTTGTACTTAGTTTGAAAGAGCTGCTCTTGAAGATAGTAACCTTGCAGTAGGTAAGGGACAGTGAGGAGGAGGGCATGTTGACCTCCATGTTTGTAATTGCAGCATCTCTGGTATAAGAAGAGAACCCATTGTCCTGTAGGCTGTTTTCTTAATTGCAGTTGCTGAGACTGGGAGAATGGCAGGGCTGGAGAAGTGACCAAAGGGTCAAGAGGCATTTAAGTAAACTGCTGGATCTAGAGGGTCAAATGATCCTCATGAGGGTTGGGAGTGGAGCAGTGCTGGGAGGTTGTCCAGTATCTGTGCTGTCTTGCAAGAGAGGACTTCTAAAACAGGCATTGTAGAGCAGCTGTGGGTGCTCAGCCCATCTGGAGATCACCCAGTCCAGGTCCCCTGCACAGAGCAGGATCATCTCATGGTCAGCAGGTTGCTCAGGAGCTTGAGCAACAGGTGAAAGAGAGCTCTCAGCCCTCCTCTGGGCTGAGAAGGAAATCACCCTCCCATTGCAGAAGTGGCCTGTGGGTCTCAATTATAATACCACTAACAAGGATTTCTGATTAGTAGACAGCTGATCCCATGTCTGCTGTCATCAGCCCTTTCATCAGAGAACTGGCAGCTGTCTTGTAGTAACTCTGTGGGTGCATGTCATATATACCTGTATATAACATATCAACATTCAACAAGCTAAGAAACATGGGAAGAAAGAAACAGAACTCAAAGCAATGAACAGAAGGTGAAAAAGTTTATAAAAATGAAGGTGAAAAAAGAAAAAAACCCTTCAAATCCCCCCAAAGCATTTGAAGAGGGACTAAATCTTCAGTGATAGCCTTGGATAAAAGACTAAAATATTTATATCACCTTTTTAACCTGAATTATATAGCAATGAAGTTTAACATATATCTTCTATTACCTTTGTCAAGTTTATGACTAGCTCTCATTTATAGATCCCTTAAATATGTATAAGACAGTTTTACTTATCTTGTTTACATGGGTTTTCTCTTCAGTCATTTATCTCCATCACTGCATAGCATGTTTGTGGTAATTTACTATAATACATGTATATCAGAGTCAGTTTAAATGACACTTAGCCTTGAATATATTTAAGATTTTTCCTCCTTGTAGCCACTAGGAAGTCAAAAGATATATGAAAAGCTATTAATTTTCAAATGATAGCAACATAAACAATATTAAAACTTGTATTTGCTCTTAGAACAGTGCGAGGGAGAAATATATAACAAATGGGGCATCGCACAGCCAGTTATTAAAGAAGTAAATTAATAAACTCCGCATTCAATCTTTTCTTTTCACATGTCAAAGATAATCTGGACAGTAGTTTGATGATTAGAGAGAACAAAAATATGTCTGATTATTTGGGCTGGCTTTAATCACTGACTTTAAGACTTCTCAGTAAACTTTTACTTTCAGTTTAATTTCTAGTTTTATGGGAAGGCATTCACCCTGTGCTATCCAGAGTGTGGACTGCAGGTGCTTGTGGTATTGCCCCTGTGTCCAAAGGATCAGGATGAATTGCCCCTGCCAGAGGGGTTTGCTGCTGTGCTAGTAGTTTGTGCTCTGTCCAGGTGGCAAGGAAGAGTTTTGTTGCAAAGGTATTTCTATGAGTAGACACAGAATAAAAAAAAAAACCAACCAAAAAACCCAAAACCATTAAGCTGGGAGGCTGTGGCTTAGACTCCTAAAACTGTTTTACCAGTTGGTGGCTGAGTTGGAGTAGAGCACAGATACTGCACAGACCTAGGATGTGCTTTACCATTGCTTTCAGCCTCATGGAAGTGTGTGAGCTGGCCTGAAGGTCATTGCTCTGGAGTAAATGAACTGTACTTCTGCTCTGTTTTTGACTAGGGTCCAGTTAATTTCTGCTTGTAAGTACATGAGTAACATTTATATATCTTTAAGAAATACAAAACAGTGTCTGAATGTAATGGGAACTGGATCCCCTGACGTTTTTGAAAATGCCACTTCATGTTTACCAACTCTTTTTGGTGCTGGAAAACCTTTAAAAATCTACTCCCTAATCTTGATTCATTTAAAAAATACCTGCTGTTATGGAGGCACTATTGAAAGCTGACAGCTTGTTCAGAAATCAAGCTCTGTGGCCTTTGATGGAGTGATTGAGAAAGACTTGTAGACATTAGGGAATGCCAGAAAGCCCAGCTATTAATGGAGGTAGGAATCCTTCAATACTTCCTAAGTTTCACAAAAACGGGGACTACTCCTCCAAACCAGCCCAGCCACCTGTGCAGACTGTGATGCTGACCAGAGAAAAGCTCACTATTAGAAGCTGTTTTCTTGCAATACATATTTAGGGAAAAGTGTGATGTCTTTGCACTAATAAAATTCACTTTTGTTGTTTGCAAGCAAAGGTGCATCCAGCATCCTTGCTGCATGCGTGTGACTGTGTAACTGTGGATCACTGAAATCAGCTATATTGTGCATGCAGAAAGAGCCATCATGCTGGAAACAACCTATCAGAGGAGGAAGCGAGGAATGAAGTTTCTTTTATGAATAGACCCAAATTGAATGATTGTGCATCTGCATTTGTATTTGCTTTCTCTTCTTTGTTCTTCCTTTAGCAATGTATTTGCATGCAGACTGCTAGTGATCAGAATGCAGAGCTCCTGTACAGCAGAGCTGTGTGCTGGCATTGATCTAGTGCTCTGTGCCAGCTCAGTGGTGCAAGATTTACTTCAATTTCCTCTTCCCTTTGTTCTTTTGCCTCTGTGCTTTAAATATGTCTATTACTTCCAGAAATTTAGAGAAGTCCTAGCTATTTTGTACCCAAATAACCATGACCTCTTTCTCACTGACAGATAATTGCAGAGCTCCCAATCTGGTGGGTTCCACACTTAGTATGTCTGAAATTCTTGAAGTTATTAACTTTGTGTGATTCTGTGTTTTTTTTTTTTTTTTGTTTGTTTTTTTTTTTTTTAATTTTTTTTTTTTTTTTTTTTAATTCTGTTAGACTAAATAGGTAGTGAGCATTTTGAAGGTATCAGAGTGTCCAGTTGGTGATTATGTATTCCTGGGAAGAAGCCTCTGATACAATAGTGACAGAAGTTCCCAAACCTTCTGGTCTGGAAGGACCAGGGACATATACTCTTCACTTAGACATCAGAATTGATCAGAATCATGGAGGAAGTGTACAGCAAGGCTCTAGAGAATGGTGTAGCATATGCAGCTTGGCCATCCTCTCTTTCTCTATTGTTAACTTTGGGCAGAAAAATAATGCACAGCAAAAATATCTTTAAGTTGGTTTGTCTCCTTGACACGGAAAGAAATGGAGCAGAGGTTGCCTATTCATTGCTGATTTTCTTTAGCAGGATCAGTGCAAATGCTTTTGTGAAGGTGGAAGACTACATGAATGGCCCTGTAGTTGGAGTGTTTCTGGTATCTGCTTTTTTCTATGTGCTGTCATTGTGTAACTGCAGTGGTGCAATGTGCATTCACATGAGTTGATCCAGGGTTAGGGGTTTCAGGCTCTTTCCGTGTTCTTGGCGTGGCTTTCTCCAGTTAATTTATTAGGATTATGTCCTCTTAAAGAATTAGTATAACTCATTAGTTTCTATTCTTTAACTTCTTTACCTAATACACGCATATTTTCTGCAGGAGCAGTGTACGGTATTTGCTTTCTCTCACTTGGTTTCCAACTGGGTTTCATACAGACTGTTTTCAAGGCTGGAATATTCTGTAGGAAAAAACATGGAGAATAGGTTCTTGAGTTATGGGTTATTTTTGTTCCACTCCCCTCCCCACCAAGTTATTTGTAGACCATGGCTATCTTTGGGCTTCTGTCCTTACCTTACAGCTTTGCTTTATATTGAGATGCCGACAAACATCCTTGTCCATGTCCTTTTAACATCCTTATCGAGTGAGTTGTTCTTGTTGCTTCATGGCTGGGTTTCAGCTCAGTGGGCAAGGCTGTGCAGAAATTGCCCTTCTAGCTTTCTGGTAGATGGCTTCTGCTTTTGGAAGAAGCTCTAAGCACTGATGGCCTCACCTGGGACTTGGAATTTTTGCCCCTTCTGCTTTGCAACTGGAATTCTTGAGCTGTCAAGTGCTAGTACTTGGAGGGGAAGCAGATTCCCCTTCCAAGCTAGACATAAATCAGTGTTTCCTTGTGCAACAGCACCCTCCTTTCAGCCTGTAGGTTAGGCTTCCAGGGGCACTGCAGTGTCACAGTCCGGTGTTCAACTGCACTAGCTGGTGAAGCAGTAGTTCTCCTCGTTGCAGGATCTAATGACGACGTAATGGACCATGACCAGAGTTGTGCATCTTGAAGTGATGTGATGCAGGTGAGCACAGCAAGGAAGTTTATCTGCTGGGCAGAGACTACAGAGAAAGGGGGATGAATGCTGCTTTTAATGAAGAAACTGAGCAGAATTACAAGGAGAAGATTAATTACTTTCCTCAAAAGGAAAATGTGCCAAGTTTCAAACTGGTTGTTCCAGTGAGCCTTGTATTGTGTAACACTCACCTGAGACAGAAGCTGACAGGCTGTCCCAACCTTTAATTGACTAATTAATCGTTATTAATCAGTATTCCCTGCAGTTGTAGTCTCAACCATGAGTTAATTGATTCTGATGGGGAATTAAATGTCCCATGTCAGAGATGAGTGCCCATAACAGCATCTGAAGCAGTTGTTTTGTGTAATAGACTAAGCCAAACCTGTTCTATACGTGTGTGGACACCGACACTAAATTGCTCAAAACCTTAATTTTGTTTATTTAAATCTATTGCTCTATGCCTGTTGGATCACGCAGTTTGTAAACACTTAACAGAGACACATAACTCTTATGTAACTGGGGGAGAGGGGATGTTCTTTCAAACCCTGTGCTCTAATCTGGGATCTGTTCCTCTCTGAAAACCGCTGTAAAAACATCTGCCTTTCCAATTCACTTGTGTCATGAGTTAAAATCCTCCAGAGATGAGAGCTAACTGGGAGATCTGAGGGTTAACTGTTACAGCAGTGACAGGCTGCAGTATTTCATAGCAGCATAAACATCATTGTGTCTGTTCGGTTTATTAGGTTAAGAGATTTTGGAACAGAACCTTGAATGGGCAGCATGATTTGATAGGCAGGTGCAGCTGACAGAACAAACATTAGTTTTCCTGTTCAATTTATACTGTTTTCTACCATTGAGCCCCTGCCAGGCAGCAGCAGCTGGATGGCACTGACTTGGGTTAGCTGGTGTTGTGCTGTCCAAATCTTCTTGTGGTGCAGTAAAACTTCTGAAGCTGAAGGAAGCCTTACTCGAGGCTTTTCAGCAGAGTCATCTGTAGGCTTGTCACTACTCAAATTCAAGCTGTCAGATTTTATGATATTATAAGAGCTCCTGGCATCTCTTAGTTCAAAGTGTAAACATAGTAAATATACATTAACATATTAAATGAAACTATTCAAACTCTGAAGCACTGTGGGTCATTGCCATATTATAGGCAATGTGCAAACCATGCAGGATGAAATCCTGACCCTGTCAGAGTTGACGGGTGTTTGCAAAGCAGCAGAACCAAGGTATCAGCAAGGCTATGCAAAGAATATCTGACAGCCTGGTCTGCAGGAGGTGATACTCGCTAGGATGTGGAGCTTCATGACTGCTGCCATTTTACAAGACAAGAGTGGAGCACAAGTTTTGTCATGATGACTGTGGACAGTAAACCCAAAAGTGAAATTGTGCAGGCCATCTCCAAAAGCACCTCCAAAACCTTCCTGTGTCGCCTATCTGCAGGATATTTTATATTGCTTAATATCCTTGGTTATTGATTAGAAATCTCAATGGAGGAGAACCAAACACAGTTCGATCTTCTCTAAAGTGACGATTGAGAGGTGAATGGGCATGAAGGGAGGTGAAGGAAACTGATAAATTGTTCTAAATTTAACACTTTAGGCTAAGCAACCTAATGCCTAATTAACATTTAAAACTAAGAGTTGCCCTGCAGGTGAGAAGAGGAGATGCTAAATTACTTTGAAAAATTCAGATGTCAGGCAAGGATGGGGAAGATTTACATGTTAATGGGATCCTCAGCAGGAGAAGAAACCTTGGAGTGGTGATGGCAGACAAATAGATGCCCCCACCTGCACCTTCAGATGTTATCACATCAGTTTGAGTAGTTTCACAATTTTTTTTTGACAAAACCAAAAATTATCAAAGATTTGTGGTTGGAAGAGATGGCCTGTGAAAGAGCCTCGTGTTACTTCTGAAACCTTTCTACTAAACAGACCTTCTGACCTGGCCTGACGAAATAGTTTGAGACAGCCTCTGACGGCTTTAACATGTGCATGAGTTTGGGTGCCCACAGCTAAGAGCTGGACACTGGGGAGGGTGTTGGTTTCCGAGAACTTGAGAAGAAGTGACAGAGACCAGGAGTCCTTCTGATAGTATGTGACACAGACAGCTGAGCTCAGTTCTGAGTCTTGCTGAGATCACTAAATACTAGGCAAGTAAATATCTGGCTAGGCTTTAGAACTTAAAGCAGATGATTTTTTATAATTCTCATTTCATGTTTTTCTTTCTCATTTTTGTACTTTTTTTTCCAGTTAGAAATCCTTAGAGTGAGCCAAGTTCTACACAGATCCAATGCAGCCTGCCCATACCTTCTGCTGAGAAGCTATACCTTGTCTTGAAGATCCCTTTCAATGGACTGTATAGAATAGTTATATTTTATGAGTTTATTAGATTTCTGCCTCCTATTTACTTTAATAAACTTTGAATTAAACTGATGCTGGTGACAGCAGGAAATAACAAGAAAGCACTGTCATCTTTTTATGGTCATCTTACTCTCATCCTTACTGTCATCATTTTTTGCTGTCATCTTTTTACTGAAAAAATATTTTACATGAAGGATCCGATAGCCATGGCAATAGTTTTTTTTTTTTTTCCCCCCTTCTGTGTTAAAATGCAGGAGCCTAATAAGCTTGCTAAACATTTCTGCAGAATTATCCACCACAGCTAATTCAGCCTAGGCAAGGCATTTGGGCCTGTGGAGGAGCTCTTAGATATGTCAAGCATTTAAAAAATCAGATAATTTTCCGTGGTCAGTAAAAGCCGTGGAGATCCAGTCTCTGGGCAGATTGCACTCTTCAATTGAGATGTTAAACTTTGTTTCCTTTCACAAGCAGCGTGAGTCAGCTCCAGGCAAAGCTAAGCATTACAGCGGAACTAAAACAAACATCAAGTGGAACCAATCCTAAATATATTTGCATCTACATTTTGGCAGACACTGTTGTGGCTTTCTGTATTTTATGTGCCTTTTTCATTTCCCTGTGAAATATTTTTTGGTAAACTTATAAGATTTTTAAACCACTTTAAGTTGTTGACACTTCCACTTATGCTAATGATGCCTCTTGCTCCACTAGTTTAATTTAAGAGAGAAAATGACTTAAAGCTTTGCCTCTGCCTTGCCTAGGAATCTGCTAGCAAGATTTCATGCTCTTGGAAACGCAAAACACAGGAAAAAAAAAAAAAGCAGTGGATTATTTTTCTTAGTGTGTAAGAAGGTGTAACACCACAGTGAAGTTTTTGGAGGTACCCAACGTTTCTGATTGAAGTCATGCATTTAGCTTCACTGTAAGTGGGACAGAAAAATAGCTGAAAATAAAAATCCATCCTGGTCTTGTGTACCTTCTTACTATTAAAATAAATAATTAGGAAAAAAAAGGAGTTGATACAATTTATATGTCAAAAATTATAGACTTTCATTCAAAAGTTAATGAGATAGCTGAAGTACTGCCCTGATCTTATCTTTCTCCTTGTTTAGCTACCCCAGCTGCAAGGGCAGCAAACTCAATTTGTAGATGTGATTTTAAATGAGTTTGAACTGACACTAAATTGAGCATAACCTTTGAATAGGCCCCGAGCTGCTAGGCAGAGCTCCAGTCTGTCCTTATTGATGAGTCTAAATGTTTCAGACTTTTATTAGAATGGCTTTGGTGGTGACAGTGCAGCTAAATAATGTACTTTGATTGTTAGCATACCTTTTCAGGTCACACTTCTCTTTTGAGTCGTGATATCTACAAAATGGCATTTAGCTAAGAGAAAGAAAATGGCCAAAACATCTCCCCACCTTAAAATAAAGAGGCACTGGGCTTTTTGGCTTATGTGGGCTTTTGATTGCAATGGGAATAGTTTGCAACTGCTATGAAGAGTGTGTAAAGAATACTGATCTAGTCATCTGCGTAGGTGTATAAAATACCAACTCTACCTCTCTTGTGATGAAATAGTTTGTCTTACAGCTTTCAAGGTCAAATTTAAGTAAGAGTTTCAGATACTTCCAGTGAAAGTTTTTTGTTCCTTCACGTTTTGGAAATATATCAGTAGCCAGAATTTTCATACCATTATAGAAGTGTTAATAATGGATATGCCATTGAAATCTGATTTATAAAATAGCTGAGTGATTTGTCATCAATTATTTGTTTTATTATATTTCAAAACAGAAGAAATGCAGGCTATTTTCAGTCAGTATTTTAGATCAGCTTTTCAGTCCCACAAGCATTAGATGCACATTATATATATTTGATGAATAGCCTTGTTTGACTTTCAGCACTACTTGTATGAGTAAAGTTACTTGTGCTTCCATATTTTCAGTGTAAGAATAGAGCATAGGATAGAAATTATGTGTATTTATAACAAGCCCAGTTGTAAAGGTACCTATATAGCATACAAAGAAGATATTTCTCTAATAGATATAACAGTAAGGAACAAGGGTACTTTCCAGTTATAGATGGTCAATAACAATTTTTAAGCAAACATTTTACTACAATCCTGTTGTTAGAAGTAGCCATGCTGAGAATTGGTGATTTTTCTAAAATGAAAGCAAAACTTTGAGACTGTACTCCATACTTTTAGTGATAGAAAGTCTTTGCAAAAAGAACTTAGAGATGCAGTTACCTAAGTACCTTAGAGTTTTCTTTCAGAGAGGCTCAGGAAAACAGCATTTGCTCCATTGATATCAAGATTTCTGTTTTTATGGTTAGAGCTGGGAATGCAGATCCCATATTGTTCACCACTGACTACCTCCTAGGAGGTAAAAGTTGACAAATACACGATGATAAAAGTTCTGTGGTGCTTGATCTACATGCATACAAAGGCATATTTAAACATTTTTTTATTTGTTTGTTTCCCCTCACTAGAATACATGTTATACTGTTTCCTGCCATTAAAGTTCATCCCTAGATAAAACTGTTATGAACATATCAGGTATGATTCTTACTATAATGCGTCCTTTTACCACTTCTACATTATCAACAGACCAGGTTAAATGCAGGTTACTGGTACCCCACATAGATTCCTTTATGCTGACAGAAAAGTGTGAAGAAGCTGATATAAATGATAATTCAAGTCTAATGTAGTTGTTCTTTTATATTAGAGAAGCTTTTTGTGCAACACAAAAAGTTCTTTATTGACAGAAAAGCTTTAATAATAAGTATTGCTCTATTTCAGGGCTAATTTATTAGTTTTTGACATCTTAATTATATTCTGCTCCATAAAGTCGTGACTGGTAGTGTCAAGATTCCTAATCTGTGTCCATATAATATATTTCCTTGTTCTTTTCCCCAATTTGATTTTTGTGTAGAACTCCCTTGTGCAGTCAGGCATAAAATCACAGAGAGGAGGGTCTCATCTGCCAGGGATGCAGAGTGGAAGAATGCAATGGAAACCTTAAAAACTGACTTATCCCCAAAAAGACTTGTGGGGGACAGGCTAAAAGAGTGGCCTGCCCTCTTTTCAGGGGTGTAAGAAATAAAAGACAGTGTACAAAGTCATATGAAATTCTGTACAAGAGTTGATGTTATTAGGTGGTAGTTCAACTGTGTCTGGAGTTCTGCTTTATGCCCCAGTGAAAAGTTCTTTACATCCATGAAAAAGTTTTTCAGAATAAGGAGAGAACAATAAAAATGAGCTTACGAGTTTTTGAAAGACTCTATCCTGAAGGAAAGAAAGATTTTTTTAAAGACCTTGAGTTGTTCCTATGAGAAAATGAAGTTTTGCAAATCAAACGCACCAGCCTACAGCTGTACAAATTCTTTTTCACCAAGTATGAATGCTGCAATTTGCTAATGTACATTTTGCTTTTCATAATATTCACAAAACCAGTTTATGGTTCAGAATGTTCACAAAGCTGCCATTTTTAAATTTTGCTTCTGAACACATGGCATGGATTTCCTACTTTAAAAATGCAGGTTATGGTTCTTTTAATTTTTTAATTTTTTTTTTTAAATGCAGATTATTTTTTTTTTTTGCAACTGTCCTTTAGATAAACAGAATTCTCTCTAGCTTCAAATGAAGCAGAAGTTTGAAGGGGTGATCCAAATGCCTGAATTCCTTGGCCAGAATGTCAGTGTGTTGTTTTTTTTTTTTTGTTTTGTTTGTTTGGGTTTGGTTTCATTTGTTTGGGTTTCGTTTTGTTTGTTATTTTATTTTGTTTTATTCAGTATTTCCAGATGCTCTTGAGGCTGTATTTACTGTAATTTTATATCCTCTAGGTCAGTACATGTTCTAATGCAGTTAACAGAATGAATGAGAGATGTCACAGTTAATATCCTAACATTGAGTAAACATTTCTAGTATCTTCCCGAGGTTTTGTTGGTTATGAGTATGACGCTCTGTGTGTAGACCAAAAGCTGAATGCTGGTTTGCATTCTTTCAGTTGACCATGATCTAATAGCATACATTTCATGTGTCGATAACCCTGCACCTTGCTGTGAAAATAGCTGCAATGGGGAAAAACTTCTCTTGTGAAAACATAGATGAATATTCTCCATAAACTTATTCTTCTCACTGGAAGAGAAGAACAGTACCTCTCTACTAATGCCTAGCAAAAGACAGTGGCACTTTTGGAGCATTTTGCCCTTATTGTTGCTGCTAACAGCAATAAATAACCATTGCAGCTTTCCACAGCCCATCCTTCTAAGAGCTTAGAGGCAGATGACTAAGAGGAACCTGACTGAGGCAGAGGGAATCGTTCCAAAGCTAAATACTGCAGTGCCAGCTGCGTGGATGCCCCATTGCAGGAATTAGTGTGTTGTTTTAATGATTTCAGAGTTTGGATGCATTTCTTTGAAACACACTCTAACTGTTTACTAAACTGTTGCCAAGGCGTTATGCATTGGGGATATTGTGATGAAGGGGAAAAAACTCATTGTCGCAGATGCAGTGCAGTTTATTTTATTTTATTTTGTCTGTCTGTATTGACTCAGCACCATGGCAGCTGTTCTCTTTTCAAATAGCTTTGTTTTCCTGAGGCATAGTCTATACTTATTGCAGGAAGTTGTACAGGAAGGAGAGCAAGTAAAGGACTCCAGATGAATTTCTGAACACAACCATTCTCACACTATTTACAAGTAAATTTTATGTCCATGCATACTTTTGCAGATGGCCTGAAAAGAAATAGAAACATGGAAGTTTTAAGACAGAACAGTATTCTGAAAGGATGGGGTATTATTATTTTTTTAGCACTGTGTGAAGGTGTGAATCGGACCTTGAAGCAGTGTGCAAAGGGCATGGGTGCCCATTTTACAGGTAAGAAGCAGAGGTGTAGCCTTCAGGTGGTTTGCCCAGTATTTCAGGAAGTCTGACAGAGCTAAACCCAGGTTAAACTTAACCTTGCCACTAGCAGAGTATTTCCAGGGAGTGCTTTTGGGCTGGGATCTGCGTTTATTCAAGTTCTAAGCCCAAGGCCATCAGATTAAGGTTTGTGAGGTCTGCTGTAGTGATTTGCAGTCTCACTTGGCTGTTCTGTCCTGTCTTCCAAAAATGTAGCACTTCCTCACTGAGGCAAAGGCATGAGGCAAAGACTTTGTTGAAAACTGAGGAAGGCCCTTAATACTGGAAAGTTTTCTCTTCATCTGCATATTACATGCTCTCCCCAAAAAGTGAACCTATAGCATCTGATTAAGGATTACTTCCTTTTTTTTTGGTCATATATTTTGCTGTTCAGTGTTTTTCCTTTTTTTTTTTTTCTTTTCTTGTTTTCTACATGAATGCAGATTTTCCAAGAATTTGCTGTTCTTCTTGATCTGAGAATACACTGCCTCTTGGGATGGGTGGTGAATGTCTGCTTTGTACTGAGTTAACTGGCTTCCTTTAGAGTTGTCACCAACAGGCACCTAATTTATTAAATACTTGTAGAAGTTAAACATCTTTGTGAATCAGGGAAGTGTCAGACAAATTTCAAAACACTGGTGCTGAGCTCTTTGTGTGAAAGTGGAGAGAAATGCTATGTAGCCTCTCTTAGGTAATTTGTATTCAGTGGATTCTCCTTCCGTGTCCTGTTATATTAATCCTGAGACACTTGTCATGAGTCAGCCAAAGGATTAAGAGAGAAAACTTTGAGTTGCTCAGAATTTCCTAGCCATATGCTTGTCCTTAAAGGATGTGTTAAGTATCAGGTGGTTCAAATTGAAAAGCTCAGCAGCTTTATAATCTCCTGGTCTGTAAAGTCGCTCCAACTACAGATGCCAGAAGCAGAAGCTCCAAGACTGGCTCATTGCTGTGTGTGTATGGTACATCCTGCCACTGCTGCTTTAGGAGCAAAGATCCCAAAAGGAAAGCTCTCAGCCATTTCTTTCTTGTCATAGAGTAAGTACCTGAAAATAATGATATCCCTTTACTGGAAATATTTGGCATCAGTGCTGTGACTCCACCATTAACATTTTCTACAGTTTCTTTCCAGACTGCCAGCTCTTTTTTATTACTGCCTTGTTAATGTGATGAAATGATGGCAATCTTCTATCCTTGCCTTGGATGCAGCCAAATGGCATAAGAACATTTGTCTACAAAAGTAACCGAATAAAAGACTGAAATGGCCAATTAATAACAGCACCTGCCTTACCTTTTCTGTGGAGCCTGGCCATACGCGCACCACAATCTCTCAAGGTTCTGAACTAGGCAGATATTCTTCATTTTTAACTAAATCCAAGTAAAGTTCTCCAAAATATTATTCATTCTTTAAGACCACTCACTTCATCCCTTTCCAAAATTTCTAGCAGTTTTGCTGTCTGGATATCAAGTCTTTGGCACAAGCATCTGTGCTTAATGGACCTCTGAATAGAGGACAATCTAACTGAGGGCTGATCTTATGCCATAGTTTCTCTGATTGTCATCACAGAAACGCACAGCAAATACCCTGGAATTTTGAATGGGTTTGAGTCAAAGTCTTGGACGATGCAAGTCAGGATCTTACTTTTTACAGCTGGTCTTTTATCTGTATACTGTTTTTACTCATAAATTCTAAATTGTTCTTGACTTTGGAAGAGTTTGTGTCTCCATCTTGGGTTTTATTTTTTCTACTCGAAGTAGACACAAAATGACTGAACATCTCATTTAACATGGCTGTATGTCTCTGCATTAGCTGAATCCGTAGGTAAATAAAGACGATGCTATTGAACCATTGTTAGGAAATAAAATGTCATTTTGCAATTTCAAATGACTACTCCTGTACTTTTCCCACTTCTGTTGCTAACTTGCTTTTCTGATCAAAAGCACTGTGAGTCATAATGTGGAATCAGGCCTCTAAGGTGTCTATTTTTGCTTCTATTAATTCAATGTTGTCTAGCTCTTTATTCTTGCTTTACCACAGATACTAAAATTAAAAAAGAAAACCCCACAAAAGGTGTATGTCTTGCTTAGTCCATTCAACTTTTATCTCTCCTCTGTTGTTTTTCTTGATCTTCTCTCATGTTCTAGATTTGTCCAGTTTAAACTGCATGCCCTTAGGGGAGGGCACACCTCAGTGTGTATTAGTTAATGCCTGAATCTTTCTATTCACTGCAGCATGTCAAACACATTCTCTACTGGTTGGCTGAGACCTGATGAGCAGTAGGAAGGTTATAAAACACTGTTTGAAATGGGTCTCTGTGTGGTCATTAAAGTGCATTCATTGTCTATCTGTCAGCCTGTCTCTTTTTTCACTGTTTTTTCCTTCAGTTCTCCTTGACCCAAAATTACATTCTCATTTTCTGTCAATTGTCAGTCGTCTTTACCTGGCCAACTTCCTAATTCAGTTCCACAACAAAATATTTGGAGACACTTTTATGCTGCTCTCTAGAGGGCCTGATGCTGACCTTACCATTTCTTCATCTTTATCTGCTGGATATAAGGAAAAAAGATGGGTTCTGGTGCTAGCTTCTCTTATTTGTAGTAACTTTCTGTAGTGACTGATTCTATCCTACAGGTCCTCTCTTGAAGGGTTTCTTCTGAAAAAGTGAGTTGAGACTTCTAGTCACACCCTTTTACATTCCAGCTCTTGGTACAGGCACTGAGGAACTGACTGGGGAAGACATTGTCCTGTACTTCTGCTAGCTATGATCAGGCTCTGGTCTGGCCAAAGCTTTCTTCCTCCTCTCTGGCACCTACTTTCACATCTTTCTCTGTGTGAGGTTTTGGCTATTTTGTTTGTGTTTTCCAATCCCAAACTCTGCTGCATTCCTACTGTTGTTAGGTGCATTCCTGTTTTCATATGTTAACATACTATCTCAAGAGATTTTTCAAAGAATTGAAAACTACAGCAGTGGAAACTATTTTTCTGTGTCTTGAATGCATTTTTGAAAGACTACACAGAAGTAAGTATCTTATAAATCTGAAACAATACTAGCATTGTGCAGAGTAGAGGTATGTTTTGATTTGTGAAGAGGAAAAAGAACAACAGAAAGAGAAGTCCAATTTAGCTGCCTGATACTTTTTGTTAGCTGGGTCTGCAGCAGTAATTTGATGTTAGCCTAGTTAAATGTTATCACTGAAACCTATGTGCTTTTGACAGTGTTTCTTGGAGAAGAGTGATATTTTAATAGCTCTCCTCCTTGTCTGATGCTTTGGCCAGGTATTAGCAATGAGAGTGAAAGGTACTGATCTGCCAGTAGTGATGCAGTTGACAAGAGTACAAATCTGGATGTCTGGAGAAGAAGTAAAAATGGGTTTGCTGCCCTTAAGATTATAAAAAAAGAAGGCTTGTTTTGAGATAAAACCTTAGGACTTGGCATAGAAAGTTGTTTCTTGTATCTAGTTTTACAGCATTATAGATGGACTACTCCTGACCTACGTCTTCAAACACACTTCTGTTTGTTTGTCTCTAATTGCCACAGTCTTCCATTTAAGAAACATTTTCAAAGTGGGCAGAGTTGCTTCCTGGCCTTATGGGTACCTACAGTTTCCTAGGTTGGCATCTGCAAAGCTTGTGTTGTAATGCCATCCTACCACTACCAAGCTACCTGCTGTTCCTGTTTGAGCCAAAGTGTCAGAGCTCCTAAACTATGTCTCTGGAGTGCCATATAGAAACACTTGTCTTGTAAACATGTGCAACTCCATATGTGTGCTCAGAATACATCAGGTGCCTGCCCTTCCCTGTGTGGGCAAGAGTAGGGGCAGAGTGCTAAGTGGGAGGACAGTAATGAGGAGGCATGTATAAATGCAGAGTGGGGATAAGAGGGGTATTGTGTGTGCTAAGACGTGGTCACCTGAAACAGCTGACCTGGCTTGAGTATTGAATTGTGGAAGAATGGGTGCTTGGTCAAAAATCCCAGCAAGGGGCAGGGAGAGTGGGTCTGTTTGTAGTCCATCAACCTGAAATATCCCATCAGTTACTGAAGTACTTCAGCCCTACTCCTCTCCTCCACACCTTCACTGAGTCCTTGGCATCACACGCATTGCATGGAGAGCCTGAGTGACCACCTTGGCATTGGAGCTTCTGAGCAGCAGCCTCAAGGTTCAGAAACACACTGATGAGTGGGAGCTGGATCTTTTCTGAAAAGAGTGAGGATGAGGATGCAAATCTTGTACAGCATTTGATTTGCAAAATCGTTTGATTATCATCAGTGCAAAATGTGTGGATTTCATGTTTTGCCGTGTAGGAGTGACCTTGTGTGATGACCAAACAGTTCCTCTGTTTTTCATGTTCAAAAAATTGTTGGTGCCTAGCAGACATAATTCTAGACTTCTCTGTCTGCATGGAAGGATAGAGAGGAAATGAACTGCTGAATGGGAGACAATAGATTTATTTCTGCTAATTTCAACAGAATTGCCTCTTCTGCTATCATCTGAGAAAGAAATCGGAGCCGTTAAGACTTTTATCTGTGAAAAACTGTAAATTGGGTTTTTCATAATTCAAGCCAGTAGATGTCAGCAGTTCCTTTCGAAACGGCTCTGGAAATGCAGCAGTAAATGAACTGATTTGTTCCCATCCAAACTTCTCTGTGATATGAAAATATTCCCCCACACCCCCAAATCAGAAACTATATAAAATTCAGACAATCAGTGAAGATGGATGGTCCCCTCCTAGTCATTGGTGAGAGTGGCATGAAGAAATGTAGATGACAACATCACATATTCTTGTAATGATCCAATTTTTAATCTCGTATTTGGTGTATATTTTTTTAGAGGTATGAAGATGGTATGAAATGGTTTTATTCTATTAGTCTGTAAATCAAGAGTAGTATCACTGAAATGTGAATTGGTAGCCATCAGGAAGAAACTAAAGCACATAATGTCTCTATTGCTAGTTTTTGGTCTGTGTTGCTAGCGATGTTTAAATTAACATCCTTATGTCTGCTAATCCTAACGTCTACTCCTTTGACCTTGAGCCAATATCAAAAGTGTTTGCAAAAACATCTGAAGACACAATTAATTTATTTTATCTTGAGAGTCAGCAGGGGGAGCTCACACCCATTTGGTTCGACTTACCAAATACTTATTAAAACCATTTTAAACTAGGCCATTTTATTTACACACACGCACACACCCACTCACTCTCTTAAAGATGTATATGGGATTCATAGAGTTTATATCTTAGTAGGCTGTTTAAAAAGTCTCATCCTCATGTCCTTGTGCCAGATGTATCAGAAAAGAAGGGTCAAATGAATGAGAGCTTAAAAACGGTCCTAAAAAATGATTCTTTTGTTTACCATCTCGAGGCAGGGGGAGGGAAGCAATGTGTGCCCCCCATCCTGTGGTCAAGCGCTGATACTCTGCTGCAGAAATGCAGTGAGCTGTGTGTTAGCCTGGACTTCTAAGGAAACTGGATGCTTTAGGATTATAGTCGTTGAGAAAGAAGTTAAATCCAGACCATTGTCAATATTTTAGCATCAGAGTAGTAAAATCAACCTGTTTTTTTTCCTTATATTGACTCGGAAAAGGTACATTCTGATTCGTCTGATTGCATTCATACTAAGCTGCTTCCTTTTTGTTTCATGTGAATAAAAATTAGACTTTCACCACAGGACCACAATATGATTTGGATGAGTTAGTGCAAGACAGAGAGAGTCTGTGGAAGACCTTTTCTGCTACAGCCCTGTGCTAAATGATGTTTTATTATATTGTGTGTATAACACTTATGTTTAGAGGATTCTTAACTAGATTATAATGGCTGTGTGTAAGAAAAACACAATTTCTGCATAAAGATCTTGAGCCACTTTAGGTAAGGAAGCATTTTTAGTTCATTCTGGCAGGTGACAGTAAAGTGACTTGCCCAAGGTCACAGAGCAGATAGCTGGCATCGCTGGGAACAGACACCCTATCTCCTCAGGTTTCTGTGTGATGCTCATCTACAGTGCCATGTCATTGCCCTGGGCAGACAAAGAGATTTTTCTATTTTCCGATGGCCTTTAAGTTTTCAGATGTTTGTTAATGTATCATGTATTATTTCCCCAGATACTTTTTCATTGTAACTGAGAATGTTTTAACCTGTTGATTGTATTGATTTTTGATGCAGAAATAGCAGGCTGCTCCATTTCAAAATAAATTTCAAGGGCATGAAGATTGTTAGGCTGGAAAAGCCACTTAACTCAACACAGTTGTTCCTTTTATTTTTATCTCAGTCAGGCATAGAAAGAACCTGAGAGGTCCTAGCCCTATTTTCTCTATCCTGGGTGGAATCCCAATAACTTTAGATGCTGGAAGAATAGAAAGGAAAAAAGTCAAGCTCATCTGCTGTATAAGCAGACATGTAGCTGGCTGTGCTTGCTAGTGGCATCTGAGAATATGGCATGTACATCCAATCCCCCTACCTTTACATTGTCTTGGCTGGGTGCTGCTGCACAGCTTCTAGGGCAGTTGCTGTGAGATGGTCCTCTCTGAACCAGTGACAAACAGTGACTGTTCTACTGAGGGTCCAGCTGTTGCCTTGTAAAGCAACAATATCCTTACCTGACTTGTACTCTTTTAAACTCTGAATGCATTTCTGTCTCCCATCACTCTTTTATTTTTTTTTCCCCCTTCTTGACTTCCAGCCCCATGCTAGGAGTATGGCTTTTGGGAGTTGTCCTTAAGTCCTTTCCTTTGGCTGCATGATGCATAATTTTGCCATTTAATGTGGATTTCTCGTTTCAGTCAATTGCTCCTGGTCCTATTATTTTGCAGTAATCTACATTTGATGCACATTTTCCCTTACAGGCCCAAACTTCTCCCTCAGAAAGCAACTCTCTGCACATGATGGGCCTGAGCCAACACACACCGAGCTCCACAGCAGTATTCTTGTTGTTCATAATGCATTTGAAACCTGAAGGTGGGAATGCAAACCCTTGTCAGCCACACAGGTCAGTGAATTGGATTCATGCAGACCTTGGGTGAGTGGGTGAAGAGGGGAATAGTACTTGTTCCAGGCCATTTCTGTATAATAGCTCATAATTTCCTGAAGAAGCTGCAAGGTTTTTATTTATTTATTTATTTATTTATTTATTTTGGCTCTCCAGGGGCTTTTGCAATTGCCTGTCTTTACAACCCTTTTCTGAATCCATAGGAAAAACCACTGATACAGAGCTCTCTTCTGCATGGTCGCTGGTTATAGTGTGTAGCAGAGCTTTTGCATTTTGCTGTGCCTCAAGAGCTCTCAACCTGCGGAGGGCAGGGTTTTTCTGCTACAAAGTTGGTCAAGACATGAAATGTGAAGGGAGAGGATTTCAATTGGGTAACTGGCTCCAGCTCCTGTCTATCTCTAGCTGCTTCCAGTGACCTTGGCTCTGCCCATGTGAGGAAGGTGAAGCCTTTTTTATGATTGTAGGACACTGAGAGTAAAGGAGTGTGATGGGAGAAAGAGCAAGTGTAGCTAATTTAGGAATAATTACTAATACATTTTTTAATTGTTGCAATTTTAATGTATTCCTTGTGGTATTTTAAAATATGGACTGAAAGAAAAAAAAGGTTGTGTACACACAACACACTTTATTCCTCCCCTGCCCTCGCATCAGCAAGTTTTTAAACCACTGAGTTACTGGCAGCTGCAGCATGACAAAATGATGCTGTTTAGGGTGGCTCCCTCTTTGGCAAAGGCTGGAATGAAACTGGGGAAGACATGAAATTAAAAAGAGCTCGTTTAAAATTGAGTGCTGATTACCCACTTCCATAAATGCATTAGAGCACAAGAAATTTATTGCACTTGGACATATTTGCAAGCTGCTTTTTGGAAATGGATACAAATACACACTGAGTAATATACTTTTGCTGCTTGACTGACAGTCTCTCGATGGTTCTGCTGAAAAGCAACTTAGGCTAGATTTTTCAGTAGGATGGATGTCAAAACTTAGTTTTTGTTCCTTCTGTGATTTTTAAGAAAATTCAGAAAGTACAAGAGAGCCTGAGAGAGCGATTCTACTGTAAAATGCAAAGTCATAATATTTTTCAACAAATAAATATAGAAGGCATTGGTCTGAGTGCTAAATCACAGAGCAGACTAAATTTTCATAAACAGTATGATGAGTCAAAAAAATATAGCAATAAAGAATAAAATACTCTACATAAGTATTTTTCTTGAGTGTAGCCCTATGAAATGAAAGCAGTAGATATCTATAAAACAAAGATGTAACATTTCAAGCCTCTTTATAGAAAATGGTTTCTAGTTCTAGGACTGATGATATGAGGCCTGTCCAGAGTGCTAAGGAAAGATACCAAGATTTTAGTAAAAAAAACCCCACAGGGTAAGAATTTCATTGGTTTAGTGTCTGTAGATTTTTTTTTGTTTCCCCAAAAGTGAAACTTCTTTTTATGAATGTATCAAATAGAATTTGACAACAAGCAGGAAATTAAACAAGTTATCTCTGAATAGTGTGTATAAAATAGTCTAAACTAAAGGAAGCAAACAGAAACCAAATTGCAGTGTGACATTGAGCTGTCTGATATCACACAGAAGACGTTATTTAAAAAAGAAAAAAAGCCTAATGTGTGTCTGAGAGACCACACTGTAGCCTGAAAAATCTTTGATTTAATTGCCTCCAGAGCAGGATCTAAAGCACCAAACTTATACTTTCCCATGCCATATTCTGTTTTTAAATAATACATTGGTTTTCATTTGTACTTATATAAAATTGTATGAAAATTATCAAGACAAGAATGATAATGCATATTGTGCCTGGAAATTGGGTGTAATCGATACAGGCTTGTTGCACATTGCTAAAGTGGGTGTGTAAATGAGGGCAAAGAAGGCTGAATATGAAGGACAAAGTCACGTAACTTGTACAGGCAGTGACAGAACAGGGAACAGAACAAGTGGAACTGCATGCTCAGGCCTTTCACACTTGGAACAAACTGTTCCACTTAAAGGCAGGGAAGGAATATGCCACTGAAGTGGCTTACTAGATGTATTATAGGTTCTTAGTGCAAGTCATGTCACAGCAGAAAAAGCTGGTATTTCACCTGTTTCCTGTGTGAAGAGGTTTTATCTAGGTGACATTCTCTGATTTAATTTGTGTCTCACTGCTATGATGGGAAGTAAAGGTAGGAATGATATAATGGTATGTCTGATAACTGCCCTCACCATGAAATAAAATTCGTTTATTCAGAGGAACAGATACCTCTTAAATGTTCTGTTAAAGTACAGGAGAGAAGACACATTTCTATGAGATTTTGGGGATGCCAGCTGATATTTAGTAAAGACTTAAAGATTTGCTTCTTCATCTGTGTGATTTAAAATGTTTATGCAATTCAAGTCTTAAGATTTGTTTTAAATCATCTGCAAATTATGGCTACATCAGCAAATTTGTTGTCAGTTTGACCTGTAATGTCAGGTATCGCACTGAGTCATGTACTGCATCCAAGCAAAAAGACAAACTCTGGCTCCTTATTTTCATTGACATTGTTTAAATGTAATGATTACCAGCAGCCTGGTGTTGTTGTTTGCTATACTGAATGATATTTGAAAGATAATTCAGCTCAGTATCTCACATCCTGTTAGATCCCATGTGCATTAAACAGTTTCAAGCTGTAGTCAAAAGAAGTGTAAAAATAATGTGATGCACTATACGAAAGCCCAAGAGAAAGTACCAGTTTCAGTCCTGTGGTGAAAATGTGGATGCGTAGCAATGCATATATGTGCATATCCACATTTTACAGGCTGAGAAACCAAGGCATATAGCAATTATTTGTTGAGGATCATAGTAAATTAGCCCCAAAGGTTAGAAAAGAGCCCAAATCTCCTAATGCTTCCTCCAGTAAACTGATACGTGCATATTTTTGTAATAGTTTGAGTGGGCGAATGACTACAATCTTGCCATGGGTTAGGCATTGATCTTGGAGACTGGAATTCAGTGTTTTATTCCTTGTTATGTCTTTGGCAGGCTCTGTGGCATGTGACAGAGCACTTCAGTTCTGTAGAAGTAATTTTTTTTCTATCTGTTATAAGCTGCAGTTAATAATGGTTACCTAGTGTCTTGACATGTTTGAATTACATGGAAAAAAAAAAATCTGAGACAAATGCCAGGTGGTATTACTAATTGTTTGGCTTTTATTTTAATTGCCTGGATATTGGTAGAAAGTACTTCAAGCCAGGGGAAAAGCCCCTTCTGTTAACGGCATAAAGAAAATGGAAAATTTGACAGATTAAAAGGTGCACTGCTAACTAGGTGTAGTAGCCTACTTGAAGAAGTATTGCTTAAAAGGATGTTAATGTATGTATGGATGAGAAAACATTACAGAAGCATTTAACTTCATAGGAACCACATATGCTCTTCCATTCAAATGATGATGAGACTAAAGCAGGAAAAACCCCGCAGTTTTCCTGGATTTCATTGTATCCACATGAAAACTGAGTCAATGCTAAGAACTACAAAACCTGTTGTACTGTATCAGTTATATCATATAATATTGAAGAGATCAGAGAACAGAGAAAAATGATTCCTTGCTGAAGGGTAAATAGACTTTTGATCTGCCAAGAGAGTGCTTGAGCAGCTTTCCAAGCCTTAGGAAATGACCCCTGATAAGTAAAATAGTTTGTTTTTTTTTTTTAAACCCATTCCCACATGGTGGACTGTGCCCCATGTCTGACCTATAGGTGATCAGCATAGTGACACTTTGGGAAGAAGTAGGAAAATAGGACCTTGGAATGGGACTGGACTATTCAGGTCACTTCAGCAGCATGCTAGGATCTGCACAAGGAGGGTGTTATTTATGTGAGTACCTGACTATTCTGGGACAGGTAATGACTTCATTGCATGAGAGAAAAAGCACCTGCACAAGTTAGCTCAGGGAGATCTGCATTCCCCAACCTCCTTTGATTTGAGTGTAGATCATTGATGCATAGGTCTACTCTTGGCCTTTTAAAGGTACTGCATAAATCAAGCAAGTGACACGCTCTTTCTATAGCACTTTGAAAAGATGAAAATTATAATTCACTCATATACGGGAACCAATTTGTTGCAATGGAGAGGTAAGTCCTAGTGATGCTCTGCCTGAGTAGCTTCTGGGTGGAAAAAAAGAGGTTTGCCTTTTCCTTCACTCCTTGATTACACTGCTTGTATCAAACACGAGGATGCTGAGGCCTCTGGTGGAAGTTTTACTAGCACAAGTTGTTCAGAATGAGAGGACGGAGTGCCAGTGGACTTGCTTGCTTTTTACAGTGAGCATAAACAGAAGCAAACCCATGACAGTAATTTGAGAGCAATGGTTCATATCTCTGATGATGGCATGAGGCTGGACTTAACAACATTGTAATTGTATAACTCTGACTTGTTTCTGGATTATTTTAAAAATGTTGTTAAAGGATAACTGGGTTGTCGTGCCATGTTTGTGTTCTGCTGGAAGCTTCTGTGAGATTCCTTCTTGGTGAAAGCTTGAAGTTCCTTATCTATTCTGCCATTGTCTAGAGTTCTGGTTGTCTATATCTGGGACACTGCACAGACATAAAAGTAAAACCTCAGAACAGAGGAGGACTCAATGCTTCAGTGAGAGCAGCCTTTCTTAGCAAGGAGAATGAGGGAAAAATAGCCAAAAGGAGAAGCAGAAAAGAGAGCTAGCAAAATAGTCAAACATGAAACCTTTTAATAAAAAGGTCTCTGTCTGAGCTTTGAAGACAGTTAAAGAAGGGCCTCTGCTGAACGCATGGAATTTCATAGTCAGGGGCCTCAGCTGATAAGTCCCTGCTCTCAACCTTAACTTAACTCATCTTAATTTCCTTTGAGACAGCTAACAAGATAGAAACATATCTGAGGAGATGACAGTGGTGACCTATGCCTGATGTTTGGTACCAGCGTCCCAACGCTATTAAGGTCAATGGCTGTGTGAGTTATAAGTCCCATAAGTTCAGGTTTCCTGGAAGCAGCTTTTACTTGCCTGTTTGTCTTTTATCCGTACATGCATACATGTATGTAGGTATGTATACATATTCAGTCACCCAAATATGCATACATAGATACGCTCCTCTGGGACAGTGTTCACCTTGCTCTCCACGTAGTGAAAAGCTTTTCATGTTGTTGTTCCTTGTGCCTGAAGAGGAGTCCTTTGGACTAGTTTTACTTGACCTAGAGACAGTTTCCCATGACACCTGCTGTGTGTTATGAATGACATACTGCCATTCTAGTTTAAGCAAATTTGTGGTAAAATATAGCAGTGAAACAGAAGTGGGGAAAATGGTACAAATGCAGTTCATTCCAAAATTAACTCTCTCCTATTTAAAATTGCTTTTGATGAGGTTGATGGTAGTGTTTCAAAGGTAGTAGTTGGTAGCAAGTGGGAAGAAAAGCAACAGTGAATTAAAGATGTGAAGAGATAAAAATGGTAATTTATAGGTGAGAAAGACTGATTGGAGATTTTGTTACTTTTCAGTTAATGAAAGGACCTATCTAGTCAAATTGTATAATACCTGTAGTGAGATATTTTTTCTTTATTGTCAGTTTAGCAGAATCTTTCTCTTTCCTCAGTGAAAATAAAATGGCAATTTTAGCATTCTTAATTGGCTTGGTTCTTTTCCATTGTAGCAAGTGAACTGAAAAGATACTGCCTATGAACACATTATGAACTTAAGTCTGAAACCCATGCACTGTTGGCATAAAATAAAAAAGAGGCTAATGAAACAGTCTTCAGTTTCTAATTTCACAGAGAACTGCTGTTGCTTTAAGGTGTAGTTCCCATATGGAATGCATGCAGTGAATGAATATTAGTAATGAGAAGTGGAGATAATTTATGGTTGAACAGTGTGTCTGTACTCAGAGTGAGAGAATGCATAGCCAAAACTATATATTATACCAAATTCCACTGAAAGCAATAGTAGAAGTGTAGGATATTGTTAAAAAGACTTCTTTTAAATAATCTTTTTGTTCCAGATAAATCTGCAGGTGAATTAGAGGTAATGTATAGCACACTTATAGTGATTCTTGAAGTTACACATTCTAGAAGAACAGAAAGTATTAACCGTAAATTTTTAATACAGTGACTTAACTGATGGTGGATTAAATAAATTAAGCTATAGGTGTCCAAGTAGATATTACTGAAAAATAGCTAAGTTTGTCTAAAACAGAAGCTAAGATTTTTCCAGCCTTATTGTTCCTGTTGGTGACATGCACTGGTGCCTTTGGCTAGCTTTGAGTTCTTCTTTCTGGCTGTTTTAGCACGTAGCTCATTTCTCTGTGATGTATTAAAAAATTCATGGCAGAAGTGATGTTGTCTGTCATCTGGAATACTTTTCTCCTGATGGACTTGTCCTCCTTGCACATGATACTAAAGTTTAAACCTCTTACTTCTCCTGTCACCTCTGCTAGCTCCGCCTCTGCCCATTATACAATTTTTAAAATTCATATAATGGTCCCATGGTTTTGTGATCCAGTTTTCCTCTTTTTTTCCATTCTCACGCTCCCTTTGTTATGTTCCTTTCAGTGGATTTCTCATCTCATCTGAAAACATGAGATTTTCCAGGTTCTCATAATGGTTCAGTTTCTTGGAGTCTTACAAATACAAACAAATTATTAAAAAAATTAGACTCAAATACAGAAATTGAATCTGGTAACCTAGGTTGACAACATTTTTTGGCACCTATATCAGATGTTGCTCTCTGGGTCAAGCTTTTTTATTTTCTGTTTTTCTCTTCTTTCCTTGGAAAGAGGATGTTTGAATTTGGGATGCTTTTGTCACATAATGTCTTCTTCCAATGGTTTGTTCGCAAAACCACTCAATTCGTTGTAGTTTGACAGCTTCTCACTAGCTTAGTTTGTAGGGAGCTATATTGTGGATTCTGAAAAATGAATTCAGTTTCTGTCAACAGAAGGCATAAATATGCATCTATGCAGGTAGTCACAGATTACTGCATTGTCATAAGCCATTATGGCAACGTGGATATGGCAAACTTGAGAGAAAGACCTGTCATCATGAGCTGGAGAAGATCAGATAGAGAGTAAGTAGTCACACAGCCATCTAATGTCTGCAGTGCTATGACAGGCTGGCACATTTTGTTTGTGGAAGGGAACAACGCTTTCCTAACCTTCACTGCACTGCACTAACCTCAAGATGCTGGTGGGACAGCTAGGAAGGTAGATTATTTTTTCCCAGCAGTAGTGTCAAATGCATATTTCTGATTTCTCCAGTCTCTGACAAGATGACTCAGCTTTGTTGTTGTTTTTAATCCTTTTTCTTTTGATACAAGAGGAATAGATGGATAACACTGCTTATTCTTAAACGTGTCCCTTGCAGTATTAAAGGGTACTAATTCCACCTTCCTGGTGCCTAAAATACCTGTACAGCCACGGGAATGGAAAACAAAATACCTTTTGTATCAATCCAGTCTTTTTGTAGATGGATTTGTTTTTCTTGCTATGATTTGACAGAGGTTGTCAAGATAGCTGATTTATGGATTTTAGTAACCTGGGGAAGACTCATCCCTTTCCTTATTTAACTAGCTAAGAAAAAGCTGACCTGCCTGCTAAAGAGAAGTGATTTTTTTTTTTTGACATGAATTCCTGAAAGCACTGAAACTTTTCTAGGGACTGGGTGATAAAATGTTCTGTATACTATAGTATTAAGAGAGAAGAAAAGAAATGCACACATTGTTTTAAAATAGAATTGTTCTGGAGTTTCATTCTAAGTCTTTTGGCTATATGTATGAGTGAGAGCAGCCGAGGGCCTTGCCTGTAAAGCTGTTTTAGCTGGTAGAAGATAAAAATAATCTTTTGGTAGATACAGGTGCTGTAATTGCTACACATAGTGATACTTAAAAAAAAAAAAAAGTTTTATTTTTTAAACATGAGAAACCAGATTAAAATAAGAGAGGGTCTTTTTGTGTTGCCTGATGCTACATAGCCGCTATCTCAGATACACAACCAAGAGTTGTGCTTGGGCTGCTGCAAATCATGCAAGCCAAAACAGACTTGGAGCACAAAGTGTTTTCTAGTTTTGTCAGTGTTAACTCCTGGCTTCAGTTATCACTGCGGATTCTGGTAAATAATCTGGATATTCTTTTCATTGTTTAATTTCCCAGATATCTAAAAATATTTGAAAAGATACCTGCATGTGTTTTGTCATATCTGATAGCTGCAGTTTCTATGAGCCTTGAGGAAATCATGCAAATCTGTGTAATATGTGTAAAAATAAATAAATAAATAAATAAATAAATAAATCCCTCTATCTCAGGGCCAAACTGAGACCCATGAAATAAATTACTTCTAGAGTCATGCTGTGGCTGGCACATAAGAATTTTTGGAAAGCCTTGAGTACTAAGCTGTTTTTTATGAAAAAGGACTAGTAAATACAGTTATACATAACAAGAAGAACTGAGAAGAACTTTGAGTTGTTCTGATTAAAAAAACATTTATTCTATCACTTCAGTGTATAACACTCTGGCACGCCTGTTTCTCTCTGCTTTTTATTGTCTTTTTTTAAGATTACCTGTTCTTTTGGGAAATGCTGTTTTCTACCTGTTTTTGAACAGCAGCTAGAAAAATGGAGTGAGATTCCTGCATGTGGTGTTTGTGGATTAGTCTAACAAAATCTGACAAAGATGATAAGAAGGGTTGTGGGATTTGTCCTATGACAGCTGTCTATGCTCTTGTAGATTTCCTTCTAATACTGATTTATAGGGCCAAACTATCACCTCATGCCTGTAGTTTGGGTAGGCTTGGGCATAAAATACGACAAGGTAGGCAGCAATTGTTCTGGGCTCCTGAACCTATTATGGTTCCCGCTATGAGTGCCTGTTACGAGCTGAGGACACCAGTGCTGTTGGGGGACACCATTTGCCCGAGCTAAATTTGCTGCTGAGAAAGAGTGAACCCACTATTGATCCGTATAGATCTGTGCTGCAACTGGAGAGCTATACATTCAACATATGAACTTTCCTCACCGTTTCCTCACTTTGATAATGATTAGTGATGAGGGGCAAAAAAAGAGCAGTGTGAAGGATGCCTGTGTCTTGGAAGAACCTAACAGAATCACCATTAGTTTTCCTCCTGTTGTCTCACCTGACCTGCAGGCCTGTTATAGTAGTGACTGATGCCTGTGAACTTGTATTTTTAGCTAAGTCATGGTGTCTTTTAAGTGTGAAAAATCAAATAATGACCTTAACAGATAGAATGGCCTCTAGTTACAGTGTTTCTTCTAACCCTGGATGTGTGCTGCAGTAATGTGTGTTGTTAAGTAGCTCAATCAAGCAACACTCTCTTCAAAACACATTAAATCAGCTTTAAGATATTTGTTGTGAATAATAATAAATAAAATAGTGTGTTTCTTGTGACACTTTGAGAACAAAACAACTTGAAAACTCAGCAATCCACAACAATTGGTCAAGGAAAGTAATGACTAAAACTTCATGGTCAGAAAGCAGTTGAGACATCACTTTGTTGTCTTTGACATTCCTGTTGAAAATGGAAAAAAATCTGAGAGCACTGTGTGAATGACACAGGGAATGAGGTGACAGTTATCCTGACTTAAACAAGGATGGATGCTACTGTGAGGAGATCTGATCGGTCATGTTCCAGGTTTTTTATCTGCAACTTTATACTTTAATAATTCCCTTTCTTTTTTTTTGGCTTGGGTGGGAAGAGGGTTGCTATGAATATTTATAACAAATCACTCCTACCAGAGGACACATTAAGTCTTGCAGCATAACAAAACTGTATTACCATGAAATAAACTTTCTTAATTAAACCAATTAAATTTCTTCCCAGTATGTAATTTAGAAACTCTGATAAACCCTGGTTGAAAAGGTTTGTTCTAGCCTTAAGCTGGCCTAAGAAAGAGTGAACATCTGGCCTGTATATGAAAGACCTATTTAGGCCTTAGGCAGTGTGCAAAACATTAGCTGCTGTCCACGGCATTAAATACTTTGTGTGGCCCCAGGGCTTTGCTAAAGGACAGTGGTATCATTAGGGCACAATCATGTTTATGGAAAATGTTGTAACTAAGATAAGCAAGTCCTCAGACTCTACCACAGCACTTAGAGCTGAATGAGAAGTATTTCTGCTTCTTCACATTTTTGTTGTAATTCTACCAAAATAGATGTGTTATTTTAAATTTAATTTACGCTTTCTAAATGTTGATATTGGCAAGCAGCATGAGAGTTTTATGAAATACTGTTTCACATTCGTTTTCCATATCACATTTCAATCATTTTGCAGTTACCAGTATCCATAGGGCATATTCTTAGCACTCTTAAAAGACAACTTTAAGGCTACTGTACAGAAACGGCTCCTACACCTCACTCCATGACTTCTGTTAAAGGGACTATTGGCAATAGTAATAGTAATCAATATGAAGGAGATACGCCAATTGTTTAACGTGGCTGGAGGAAAATAACAAAAACAAAATGTGGCAAGCCTATGAAAACTACCCTCCAAGATACTTTGGTTTGCCAAGCTCAAGGCCCTGGCATGAACTGTAGGCCCTGATGGTGTCTTCTGTAGATGTTTCTCATGAGTTTCTCAAATAGGAAAGTCTGGGAAATGATTTTGAGGATGTCTTTCCTTTTTTTTGGGTATTTCAAGAGGTGTAGGCTGATGTATGCAGCACAGGATTATATGTTTATAACTATATCAGTACTTTAGAAATATAGTCCTTGGGTAAGTGACATCTTTGATGGCCCAGAAAAAAATCAGTGGCAGTGGAATTAAAAGTAAATAGCTGAGCTGGAGACACACTTTAAAGTGAGTTTCCACTTAGGCTTCAAGTGCATAACCTATGTGGTGGTTGAATTGTAAGAGGTGTTTTGTTTTAGAAATGCATATTGTGATGTCACACATCTAAATGTGTAGTAACTTCTGGTTTACATGTGGACATAGCTGTGGTTAACATCTGGGCCTGTGTCTGAGGATGTTGCTTCTCATCTTCTGCCTGCTTGTAGTTGTATCTGTCAGTCAGTGATGTGAAGGTACCACAAACTGAAATAGGGTGTTGTTACTTGAGGTTTTTTGGAGTAGTATTCTTGTTCTCTTTGCCAGAGTCCCAAATCCATCTTGTTTAAGGACATGATGAGAAGTACTTTCTATTCAGTTTGTCTACGATTGCTTCTCTTTTGAGTTTTCTCTTTAACCATAAATAAGATCTATAAGGTTAGAGCACCGTTTCTTTATTAAATAAGCAGAGAAGCATGAAGAAAAGCAAGTGGGGAGAAGGAGACTACTCAATCAAGTTGTGAAGGAGAGCACATATCATGGGCTAGTGGGGCCAGTTTAAACCCCCTAGCCCCCTTCTCCACAAAAGAAGAAAAAGGAAATAAGGTCAGAGAGAGCAAGGATGCGGTAAGGGCTTTTGAAAGAAGGTATCATCTCCTAGATGACATTTTCATGCTTGTTTAGGAGCAACTTTGTCAAGAGAGAGGAAAGTTTAAGGTAAATGCAGGGACACTTGAAAAATAGGCTGTCATCTAAGATTGAAACATAATGTGACAACCAGTAGCCTGTTGCCTAAGGAAGATGCTGAATGTCTCCACTGAGGAGATGCAGTGCCTCAAAAAGGAAGTACTTGTACATGGAAAACACAGTGTTCACAATTCATTCTCAGAAGAGTCACATACATGTGCACAGAACCTTGCCTGGGAAGTGAGAGGAACAGCTCTTAGAGCAGCCTGGAGTCTTGCTCATTAGGAAGCAACAGTGCTGGAGAAAAAAATTCTGTCACCGTGCCAGAAAGATTTCAGAGGAGAACTGCTGCAGTGGTTGGTTCTTCACCAATCAGGAGATGGAAGGCATGCATATCCTTCTCTCAGTAAATCCATGATACATTTGATGAGGAGATAGTCTAGTTTCTATAAACTTACCTTATGCTCTTCTTATAACCATGGAGGTATTGAAATGCAAAAAGCCTGGCACTGCCAAGGCTGATGAATGATTTACAAGTATCTTTTATTAATTTCCATCTTCTACCTCGCACGGAAAACTACGATCTCCTTCACTGTTTCTCAAGATGAGAAAATCATCCTCTTGCTCACAAAATCCAAACACACATTTTGACAAAAATAATAAACGGACCTTAACAATTCTACTGTTGTCTACTTCAGCTGTTAAACTCAGCAAATGCCTGAGACAAAATACAGTTGCATAGTCCAAAACTATGCCTGATGTAACTTGACATGTCTTAATATAAAAAGAATTTGTATTTCACCAGTCTCTCTTTTTCCCACAAAATCTTGTCAATAATTTCCCTCAGCAAAACCAAGGTCAGATTTTTTTTTGTGTGTGTTTTGTTTTCTTTCTTTTTTAAGAAAGACTAGTCCTGCTTTGAGGCAAGCTGAAGAAAAGACATCACAAACTATTGTGGTTCACCTTTTGGATTCCTGTACAGCTGTATTTCAAAGCCTTGTATTCATTTATTACTGTTTTTGCCATAATGCTGTTTAAACATTACGAAAGAGTTGCTTTCTCATGCAAGGAAATAATCTAACATGCACTTTGTTTCACTGACCAAATTATTACAGGTAACATCATAGATCATAAAATAATTGGATACTGTCTAATTAAGTAAGCTTTATTGGTTACAGTGGCTTTTGATTCCCACTTCTGATCTCTTTTGCCTTAAGACTCTACTGTGAAAAACCTTTGATAGAGGAGTTAAAGAAAACGACATGCAGACATCTTGAAATAAGGGCAGATACCTGAAATGACAGTAACACTAATGATACTAAAAGGTATCTTAAAGAACACAGGAAATACATATAAAAAGGGAGAAGGATGATAACAGTGGGCTACATGGATAATCCTTGCACATGCATAGCAACATGGCTTGTTTAAACCACCAACGCTTCTTACCCATCCTAGATACTCCTGACAATTCTAATCCTTCTGTCCACTGTCTTGGATGTGTCCTTCCTTCCCCCTCTTCCCAATCTTTGGCTGCTGCTGACTTTTGTACATCAGGAAATGTGTCCTTGACCATTATCCCTTCTTGAAATGCTTTCACAGATCTTATATCTTATATGACTCTGCTACTGATCCCGTCCCATCCTAATTTGTACAGAGCTACCGTGCAGGAAAGAAACATTATTTTGGTCATGTAACTGGGGATTTCAGATACAGCAGGTTAATCTTCTGATATACCTGGTAACCTTACTTCCACCAAGGTATCTTCTGAGACAGCTGTGGCAGAGCCAGGAACTCTGGTTCTGAATTTCTTTTCTGTGTTTGCATCCTGGCTCAGGATTGAGTTCTGGTGGACTTTGACTGAGGTCCCAAGTAACTACTTCTTGGCCAGACTTCCATATCCAGCCTTCCTGATATTTTTGATTAGCTTTTAAGTCTTCTCAATGTTGTAGCTTCCCTTGGCACTTAATGTGTGTTTTCCTGAGCCTGCTATAGCAACTCTTCTGTTCTTTAGTCCTCACTTCTTCCTGTTTTTCTTTCTGAGTTATTTTACCACCTTTTTTAATTTGTCTGCTTTCTCTCTGGACGATCTTGTCCAGTTGTATAATTTCACCTGCTATCTTTACACAACTAGTGATGCAGCTCTATTTTTTTTTCTTCTGACTGGTCTGCATCCAATTCCATCTTCTTGTTTCTCTCTCTGACAATTGCTTCTGGGTATCATGCCATCAGCTTAAACTTAATTGTATGCTTTTCTTTCTCCATCTTCTCCTTGCATGTCATTGTCGACAATGACAATATTGACACCATCATGGTGACTTACAACCTGAGGCAGGTTGTTTTTTCAGAGTCTGTTTTCTTCTGTGCTGCAACAGACAAGTCCTGTATAGAAACAATTACAATTAACAAATGAATACATAAAACTATATGAAAAAGGGAGCAAGCTGACATGATGTAGCAGAGAACAGGGCCATCATACCACTTAAATTTCAGGAAACTGTGCCTGTGGCAACAGTGGTCAAAGAGAGAATTGAAAATGTGTTAAGTATGAGGACTTCAGACACTTTCATTATTTAAGACTTTGGGAAGGTGAAGTCAAGTGGTTTGATGTTGCACACGGTGTTGTTCTAAATTAAGCAATATGTAATAATGGAAGAACAGGTACAAAATTGATTCCAGCAGTTCTTGTCCTTGCGAATTAAATCTAAGCATCACATTAGAAGGGTTAGAGGGTTCTTTTTGTTTAGTTTGTCAGTGTAAAAAAAACCAGTCTCTTCTCTTTATGAGCACAAACTGTTTTCACGTTACTTGCCTTCTAAACTGTATTTCTGAATACACAACTTCAGCCTCAGTGAGCTGGGTGTGTGTTGATAACAAGAATTGAATTTGTCTTGACATCTTGTTTGGAATATTTCTAATCAAATATTAACATTAGCACTGCCACATGTCTCTGTTATTTCCTTTATCTTTTCACTTGGTCCCACAAGCTTTCTCTAGATAAGAATTACACTAATGCATTACTTAAGAGTTTTTTTTTTTTTTTTTTTACTGGAAAGCTTAAATAATATACAGCCCAGTCTGAGTAGCAGCTACAGATGCCTGCAGAAGATGCATGAATGAAACCCTTCCAAAAGAGCCAGACCCTGTGGAGACTGATTTCAGTGGCTTATGTAATTGTGTGTCATTTGTGATACAGGATGAACTCAGCAGTGACGAATAACTTTAACAGATATGGCTAAATCACTGTTTTTTTGGGATTATGTGACAAAATTGAAAGTAAACCAGAATGCTTGATGTGGTCATAAATCTTTAATGAATGTTCCATGTTTTAGTATATTGTCCAAGACAGTCAAAAGCAGGCCTTCTTTCCTTACACTAATAGGGAAGCAGAGATGAATCTTGGATTTTAACTGTGGACAAAAAGAAGAGAAAAAATCCACAGGGCTAAATTTGCCTTTTGTGCATAGAGATGGGGCTTGACATGGCTGAAATATAGATGGAGGAAGATGATGGTAGTAAGGCTGCACCACTACCTAGAAGCCTGTTGCTGAGATCTGTGCCCAGTTTCCAAACGTGTGGCACCACTGAGCTGTGTGCCTTTACTGCTCCCCTTGCCTCCACGGAGAAGCTCGTGCAAGATGGGAGAGCTAAACATTCCTTGTGTCCTTAGATTCTCCCTTCGTATTTGAATCAAGGTTGTATTTAATTATTTACTCTTTGAATGCCTGTATTTGAAGGGCACAGCCTTGAGTCTGCTTTTTGTAAGATCCTGTGCTGAAACCGCAGCGGATCCCCTTGTCTCTCCTCCTCAGCAGCAGTGGTCAGACGGTCTGTCGCATCTCGTAGGCTCTACAGTTCTGCTGATAAATCGAACTCGATGCTAGTGGATGTCCTGTAATACAATATGCAGCAGAAGCGAGGACCCTGTGGCCTGTCATGGACCATGTAATTTAGGACTGAAATGCCTCAGATATTTATGCTGACAAGAGAAATACTTGATGCTTCCTGTTGATGTGCTAGCCCACTTCCCTGGTCTACTAATTGTAGATGTGTTTTTGGCCTATTTTCTACCATCTCCTTTCTTATTTCTGCCAGAACCCCTCTTTCGCCTCTGCTGCCCCATTTATTTTAACAGCAAGAGTAACCAGGTAACTCCAAGAACTTGCCTGGAAATAAAATAGATCTTCTAATCAGTTAAAATTAGCATTGGTATCCTTCTAAAAGTGATGATATAGCCTGACCTCACGTGACTGAACATGATTTGCAAGTTACGGAGTGAAATTCTCTGGCCCAAATAATGTAGGAAACTGGGCTGAGGGAAGGATATGCTACCTGGATCCCCAAAAATCTATGCAAATATGTCAGTATTTTCCTCATCCGTGAACATTTTGTTCTCTGTATCTGGTGGGAGAAGCTGTGTATTCGCCCCACCTTGCATTTTTCCAATTTGCATAAATCTTAAACAGCATCTGTAAAAATATTGATTTGCAATTTCTTTCCAGTATAGACTGTAAATACTATTTTTAAATTTCTGACTGCACAAAAGATGTCTTCTTGAATTCTTCTAGTAACGTATAGATGGAATGGCTTGAATTGATAAGGCAGCAGTTTTCACTAGATTTTCATTTCATTCTTCCAAATGGTGCCTTAGTAATATGTCACTTCAAAAAAAAACAAAAGAAAAAAAAGGAAAAAAAAAGAAAATATGACATGACTCCAGCCTTTTTAACACATTGTTCTAAGAATGAAAGGAACCAGGATATGTCACAATAAATATAGCTAAATAGGCAAGCATTAAACAAATATTTGATAGTCTTTTCTTAGGTAAATTTTGCTTTTCTTTTAAACTAAGATAAGGACTCCTCTGGTTGTGCAAGGCACTTTAATCTCCTTTTTTTTTTATTAAACTGTGTAGTTAAGTCTTACATTTTTACTGTGTTTTTTTTTTTTTGCTTGTATTCATCAATGCTTTAATGGTTTCACAAAGTACGAATCCTCATTGCAGTTTAACCGTCAGTCATGTGTACAAAAATCCTTTAATTTCACCCTGTCTAGATGTTAAAATAGAGGAAATTGCATATTTAAAAAGAAAATAGGACAACAGGATTCAAAATTGCATCAGCCTCAATTTGTTTATGTGAGCATGAAAGAGAAGAGGGGGAGACTTATCCTTGGGGACTGTAAATGGCACCTCCTGCTGCGGTATTAAATTTACCATTTGCAGCCTCCGGGGCTTCTCTGAGTGTAGAGGGTGGCGCCTGACTTCTTGGCACCAGAGCATCGGCGAAGGTGTCTAATAGATACAGACACAGAGCTGAGGGTTGCTTACTTAACCTGGCTCTAGCTTAGCCCCACTGGGGACAGCCAGCTGATCCCCCCAACCTGACCCAGGAGAATGAGGAGGCTCCGGAAGCAGTTTATGGCTTTAATCATTTCCAGCTCCTCAGTTAATCTCTCTTACCAGCAGCCAATTAGTTGGGGAATATTCATATTGCCTTGATATATGTTTTTATAGACTGATCAATTAATGGGAAAGTAATGAGGTCATAGAATAACAGGTGTGACTATTAATCTTTGTTCTTCTTGAAAATAATACTTGTGTAAATATTTCTCGGTAAAAAGCAATAGAGAGCAGAAAGGGTCTTTTTTGTGTTTTCTGAAGCTGTTTTGCATTTCCTTAAAAAGGCTTTTAGCCACATAGCCTAATAGTGAGTTTGATCATCAATACTGACCCTACAAGCATGTGTTTAAGAGGGTTGCAACAGGATTGCTCATGTGAGTAAACTTATTCACATACCTATATCTTTGCAGGATTGGGGTCCTTAATGATTTAGGACAAAGCAGCAGTGGAAAAAAACGTTTATTCTGTTGCACCTGCATGATGCAGCAGATATTGTGAGAGCGCCATTAGCTACTTAACGTACCAGCTAATGACTGGCAGACTTAAAGGAATGTAGCTGAATAACGGGCAGCCTGGTCCAGGAGGGCTAATGATACCAAATAGCTTAGACAGTCTGTGGGAATACTGGAGACAGTCAAGCAGAGTTTAAATAGCCCCGTATCATAAGACCAGAGACAGAGGAATGACATGATGAGGATTGTTGACTTACCCTTGAATTGATATTAATACAAGGGAAGAAACAAACCCTTGTCTAGCCTATGAAGGTTTTTTTCCTCTCTGAGCACATAACTGCAGTGAATCTGCATGTGTTCTGGTGGGTTAATAGTGATATATTTCTACTGTCCATCTAACCCTCCTTTGCATGATTATACTCCTTCTCCCAAATGAGAAGAGAAAACCAATGAAATCTATCACCATGTCACCCACTAGTATGAAACAGAAATCGAGATAACAGTGACTGGAAGAAACTGCTGTTGAGGCAGATTTTTCTTTTGGGTGTAGCCACAGTAAAATAGGGTGAGAGAGGAAAAGCAAAGGAAAAGAAAACAAAAACGATCCTGGAATTCATCAAAGATACAGCAGAGAAACACAGAGTAGAAAGAAATACTTGGAAAAAATTTAGATCAAATGCAAAGTCTGGTTTTTACCACAAAGCACCAAGCTGATTTTTCATAAAATAAAAGAAGTCCCTGAATTGAGAAATATGTGTCTCTCTTAGATTGGATTGTGCAGTGAACAGTATCAAGAACTAAGCAATAATAAATCATCAGCCTGTATGTCAGAGTGAGCACTACAAGATAAACCCCTGTTGGAATTGTCATGAAGGTGACCTTATGAGCGACTACAGAAATACTAAAAAATAAAATAAAATAATCAATGTTCTCTTTAAAACTCTGAAGCAGATTTATTTGTGCTTTGTCTTTCACTATATTTGCTATTTTAATTTGCTGTTTATTAAATGAAATATTGCTCTATCTAGGGAACACTGCATGATAAAATTATTGAAGATGCTGCTGGTGCAAAGCTATTTGTAGCAAATGAAATCCTGCTGTGTGCAATTCAGAACATCATATTGAACAGTCCAGATAGCAGCATCTGTGGATAGCTCTTAAGACTTTAGACTCGCCTTAGTTAGCTTGTTTGTTTTTATCTTGTGTTATCGATCTGGACTTCATCATATGTTTGTGAGGGGAATGGCTTTTCAGGTACTGGGAACATATTTAGAGGCAGGTCAAGTGAATTGAATAGAGGTATAAAATCCGCTGATTCCTAGAAGATGTCAGCACATGACAGAAAGAGCCTAGCGAGTCAGAGACCTCTTAAACTGGTATTGACATTGCCCAGAAATTTGCAGCATAAAAGGGGGAAGAGCGTTCTGTCTCGCGAACAAAGCTTGCACTATCAGCAATGCCTTTGTGAGCTCTGACAAATAACATGCTCCCCTTGCATGGGCTCTGAAAGGTGCAGTCAGTGTTAGTTTTTGAACACTGCAGTAAAGGCTAGAGGATAAATAATGCTACAAGTACAGAATGTTTTACTCATTGCATATGTCAAAACTATAAAAAAAACCACCAAAATCCCCCTGCTGCCAGGATAACACATCATTTAAACTGATTTAATACCCTCTGGACTATGCTAAAAAATAAACGTAAAAAAAAAAAAAAAAAAGGAAAAAAGAACTTATTTGGGCTATTGAGAAGAAACAGGAATACTGAGCAATACCCTTTTCTCTGCTACAGGCCTCTTGTGTGACCTTGGGCAAATCATTTATCTTCCTGCATCTCAGTTACTCATCTATGATAAAATAGAAGTAATAGTCCCTTCTTCTCTAATAGGGGTTTGGATGCCTAGCATAAATGGACAAACCTGGGTAGTACAGTTATCATGGGACACACTAAAGAGGATGTTTCAGATGCTAAAGTGCCTCCCATCCACTCAGGAGAGCCTGCTCTGGCTCTGTGCAGAGCAAATTTGGGTACTTCTGCACTTGTACCATGCCCTATCTATAAACAGGATAAACTGGGTATGATTTAATTGATCATTGACTGCAGTATTTTAGCATCTCTAGGGTTGCTTAGAGGCTCAATTAATATTTAAAAAGCTCTTTAGGATCTTGAGATGGAAAGCTTTTATTGAAATAGAATGAACTTATTGCTACCACTGCTTGAAGGTATTGTTTTCAAGGTTTGTTTTGATATAGTCTGCAACTAGAATATCTTATCAGGAGTCTTGGATTATTGCAGGATAGACTACAGTCTAAAATCCTTGTACCATGAAATTTTTTTTCATCCTTATATTCAATAATAAATGGTTACATGACAAAAATCTCCTCATCAGGACGAAAAAAACCCTTTGTAGTCTTAATACAGAGGCTGTGAAGAGTGAGCTGCTCTTGCACAAATGGGTATTCGGTACACACAGGCAGTATCTTGAAGGAAGTCTATGCTGCTGCAGTGTGTGGCGTGCCCCTTCTCAGGTAACATTGCATTGTCAAGGACTGTGGATTCAGCACCTCCTGTGATTCCTCTGTTCACCTACCCAAAACCCTCTTGTTAAACGGGTATCACAGACCACGTGGTTTGAATCCCACTGTAGCATTTTCAGTGGGCCCAAAAGATAAGTCAGTTGTTTGACAGGATATTTGGATATTTGGCACATCCTGGTGTTTCTCCTAAGAATGAAGTGTTCTCACAGTTTGAATAAATGACCTAAACAGTGGATTTGTTAGTATAAATCAATGCAACTGAGACTTCGCAGGCTTTACAAATAGAGTTAATATATTATGAGATTTTTCTGTTTGAATAGTAAATGACAGACAATTTTTGCAAGTGAAATGCTCTTTTCTTCAGTCCAGCTGCAGAATAAATGTGACTTCTGCAGGTCTCCTCCCCCACAAGTGCTCCTGGACTAATTACTGATAAATACTGTCTGTTTTTTTTTTTTTTTTAAGCTATGTCCTAGACCCCAAACCAGAAGTGAGTATGTTCCAGCTCTGTGAAGTTATCTCTTCTGAAGACCGATTAATTTAGCATTGAACCCACAGAAAATGACTAGAACAGCACAGTTATTGAGTCAGACATCTGTTATTTCTCCCTCTTTTTCCCCCTCCTTTGCTTCCTCCCTCCTTTTCTTCCTCCCTTCCTTCCTTCAGTGGCAAGTGAGTGGAATCAAACTAGTGATTGATTTAGGTTCATTGTAGCTAATCCCTAAGACCTTGGGTGTGGAGACCATCTGAGCAATGCATTAAGAAGGTTACTGTAACAAAATGGTACATCAAAAAAACCACTTCTAGAGTCTTCTGCAAAAAACATCATAGCCTGATCCTGGAGAGTGATCTGACTTTGAAAAGTTAGGTGTTTTTTTTTTATAGACTGTCTATCTGTATGTTCAGCCCATTGATAGGATGGTGAGCTAGTTTTTCTCCAGCTTGCATGCCTGTGTTCCTTCCCATGGAGACTGCAACATGTATGAGGTGAGGAAATGGCATTTGCCATCTGGTTTGTGTTGAGTTAGGATGTGAATGAAACATTGGATTGGGCCGGGCTCCCAGGTCCTGCAGTTTCTGCATAGCCATAGCCATGTACCTCCAAGCAACAATCCCACCCGTTTTTGTCATGATTGATATCTGAGTTGGAATTACTTGCTAACTCAGAAATTCCAATGTAAAAACAACAACAAAAATATTGAAAATTAGGGAAAGCAGAAGTTTGCAAGGGTCCATGAGACGCAGGGAAAGACTATTACTGTCTTTCATAAAATTCTGTATAGTCATCTTTCTGTGGCTGCGCAGTGACAGCTTAAACAAACCTTGTATGAGCAATAGGAACCTCGCATGTGGTCCATTTCTCTTGACTTCAGAACATCTGGCTGAAATGCAGCTGTGCAGCTAGGAGCAACTGTGTTTCCCCAGCAGCACAGCGGAGGGTCTGAGATGGGCTGCAGCCCATCCCTCACCCCCATCCTGCCATTGCTGGAAGGTTTCTGTTAAGCAGTTTCTTGAAGACCTCTGCTGAGGGAAACTCACAGCTTGCCCTCAGATCCCTGTTCCAATGCCTTGCTCTTTTTGCTAGTGTGTTTATTTCTTGGTCTGACTTGACTGTTTCCTGTTGCATTAACTGAGCATGTCATGTTCTGTTCTCAAGAATGTGGTGTATAAGTTGTTTCTTTCCTGTTTTCATGATTTTAATAATTTTTAATACTTTTTTTTTTTTTTTTTAAACATAGGAATGTATTTTAAGCACTTGCACTTCTTTTCAAGTATCTCTTTTTGGAATTCTTTCTTTCTTTTTTAACTGGTCACATTTTTGAGCTTGCTCTTTGGGATTGTGACCCAGTGGGCTCTGCTATGGATTCCTGTTTGCATCTTTCTGAGGCACTGGTGACAGTATACCAGCTGAGAGAGTGGAATGATGTTGGGATGGTCTTTACAGACCTGATTTTGTATGTTCCTATCCTATGTCTGCTTTTTTTTTTTTTTGTTGGGCAGCACAATACTGATAATTCTTCTTCAGCTCCTAAATAATTTCCACCTCTAACTGTCTTTTGAAACAGGGTTTAACTTCTCTTAACTGGCTGTTAATTTTATACAGTATCCATCTACAGCTGGATATTCCTGGGTATAGTACCTCACGTTGTTCATCCCATTTTTCTGAACATTTCTCCAATTTGTCACAATCATTTTTAAACCTCTTTCTGTTTTCCAATAAATGGTCAGTCCTTCCAAGTATCTTGTCACCTGAGGATGATGCCTACAAGTGCTGTGATAGTGCTGTCAGAGAAAGCATTGAACTGAGAAACACTTGGGACAAATCCTTTGCAGAAATTGTGCAGTGAGTTTGCCTAAGTATGGAAAAATCTACACTGCTAATTTCTCTTCAAGGATGATGCTCCAAACAGTTGTGTACCTAACCTGCAGCAGCTTAATTCATGCCGTGTTCTCCTAGACCTTTGTTAGACTATCATATAAGATCATGTGGTGAACATTATTAGATTCAAGGTACAGTGTGAATTGTTCCTCCCTTATTCACAGAGCCTGTTACCTCATTAACTAATAAATGATGTTTTCTTGGCAAGACTGCTTCCTAACAAAATCTTTCCTGGGTGTAACCCATTTCCTTATTATCTTACAGGCACTTATAATATGTTTGATTATTTAATTCCAAAATTTTTGCAGGAAATGAAGCTAATTAATAATTTTCCAACTCCTTTTCAAAGAATGGAAAATATAATAAAAATCTAGTCCTTTTTTCTACTGCAAGTGTATAATTAATTTCAAAACCCAACCATTAATGGCTCTGAGATCACTTTTAATACAGGTTTAAGCAGCTTAGGATATCAGGAGACTTGAATTTGAAAACTCTTCACTCACCAAAGTGTTTGAGAGCAGAAAACATAAACAAATCAGTGGTTGATACGATTCCCGTATGGTTCTCCACTGTTTTTTGGTTTGATTTTTAAATATTAATGAAATCTTGAGTACAGCTGGCAGTCAGTACAGCTGGATGAGCTTTAACCAAGCTAGAAAGCCTTTCTAAATCTCTTCCACTCCCTTTATCAATGTGTTTAAATTTATTCTCATGTTTCTTCTAAGGTAGTAGGCTGATGGTGGTGTACTAACTTGGTAGACAAGACAAAAAGTTATTATCTAGTAGTACTTCAAAAGTAATACAAAGATGAAAAATCTCTTTGCCTTTGTTGGGTGAAGGAAAACAGTTGACTCAATAGTACATTTTTCATCTTTGCCATATTAGCCTTTTCCCCACCACAGACATGTAGAAAAGGCACAGTGCTGGACTGTTTTTTTTCTTGGAAAATGCATCCCTATAGGACTAATTTTTTTTCTGGAAAATGTAATCCTATAGCACTGCTGGAATCAGACTTTGAGCTTTAGGAACTGCATACAACTGGTTTGATATCCCAAATTATGCCTGACTTTACTGCTATCAGAAACTCACTTTCCTCGTCTAACTTTTTTTCCAGTGAATTTTATCTTCAGAAAAACAATGCAGGGATCTGTCTTGCATTGGATGCTACCAACAGTACTTTAGTTGTATTTTAATAACTTTCTTCTGCTATCTCTCCACCAATAACCAAGCATCTCCTGATCTATTTCTATTCACTTGGTATAAACATAGTAATGATGCCCATGTATCTTCTTAGTCAAGAGCATTATATACCTTTTACATACAGAGAAAACAAATTTTCCAGAAAGGCAGTGATAAGGGTAGTTTTGTGCTGTATGCTATTTAATCTTCCCTGTGTCAGCTCTGACCCTTGCTGAGGAATTGAAAAGACGGAAAACAGCAAAAAGTAATTTACCTTCTATTGTTTAGTCCATTCAGCTTTTGGAATCAGATTTAAATGGTTTGCATTAATTACTGTGAAACCTCATGAGACTTGGGGATCTGTCTTTATGGGTTGGAAAAGATAGAGGTTGTCTCAGAAAAAAGGGGTAGAATTTTTATTATTTATCTTTTGGTTACAAACCTTTCCTATTAAAATATTATAAGTAAGTAAAACTTTTCTTTCTAATCAGCAAGGACTGTTTTAAGTTACAACTGAGAAAAAAAAAAAAAGAGGAATATATTTGAAGTTTTAGCCTATTTCTGAATATAGACTTTCTATCTATGTATCTGAGGAGACTAACTTTTAATGCCAGAGCAGAAGCCATAGATTAAACACTGATTTTTGTTTCTAAACAATACTCAATGCATTTACACACAGCTCCATATTTTGTGAAAGTTTTCTGAAGACTAATGAAACTGGCAAGCAGTTCAGCATCGGCAAAGTGATTACATTTTAAATGAAATGGACTTTCAGTGACGTACTGCTCAAAGTTAGTGGAGACAACTGGTAAATTGAAGGTGGGAGAAGATCAATACACAGAATCTACAGGACTTTGGATCTGTTATCCGAATTATTGATTGAGTGGAGAATTAAAGCAGAGATGCAGTGAGTTTAATTCTGCTGTGTGACAGGTGGAAAATGGGGACATTAATTAGGGAGCCCCCGCAGGAATGTTCTCAGCAGGACTTGTGGTTGCTCCAGGGAATCCTTTAGTAATTCTGTCTTGTTTTGTGGTGTGTTTGATGATGTCATTCTTAAGTCTTATTTTTTTCTGTGCACAGCACTTTTAATCTTTAAACATTCTGTCTTGCAGAGCCATACAATAATTGTGTATAGTGAACATAAGCAGGGAATGCAGGCAGAACACTTCTGGATGTTTTTGAATGATTCTGTCAGACTTCATTGTTCAAAAATCATGTATTTTGATAAAAGCAAACTGTTACCATTTGCTGTGCTTAACCAGCAACAGGCAATCCTCCTCAGTAAGTCCTTTTTATTGCATTTCAGAGTTGTCTGGCTTTTCCTCTTACATGGCAATTGAGTGTTCACTTACAAAACCTTTGCCACTCTCCTCATATTGCTTTCTTAATCTGAAATAAATATAACAATTTAAAATAGCCTGTTGCTTTTTGGATAAGGCAAAACTTGACAGTTTGCATTAATAACTACAGAACTCAGGAAGGGGAAGTGACAGAACAAGTGCAGCCCACCACCCACATGTAGCTCACGGTGTGTGATGGTTGCTCTCTTTCCTGGTACAGATTATCTAGAGATTTTGGCATGAAGTGTGTCATCTGGGTCTGTGGCAAGTGCTGTGCTCTAAGTTGTGTCCTTTCATGAAAGAGGAAAACATTCTGGCCAGCACCAATTGTCATGGGCTTCCAGCAGATCAGAGGCAAGCTCCTGATAAGGCTCTGGCTTAGGGAGAATTTGGTCCTAACTGTGACAAGAAATGCAGACAAAAATGAAAATCAACACCTAAAACTGTCATGTAATACAAAACTGTCAGAATCAATTATAAACCCATCAGTCTCTGCATTCATTTGGACTATTTGAAGCACTTTGTGGATATTTTGTCCCTGACTACGTTTGTGGTTTCAGTCAGTAAGATTGGTGTCCCAGTTAGGAGGCAGGGAGAGGTAAACGTGGAGACCTTTGAAGTAAATTACTCCCCTGATTTATTTCTGCCTCGCCTCTGCAGGAGGTAACATTGCTTCTATTTTTCATCAGAATGTTGGAAACATTAAAGTCTTAAAGTAGGCATTTAGTTCTCTGTTTTCAAAATGTTTACTCACAGAGGACTCTGGATTCATGTTTGCTGCCTGAACAAGGTAGCCTTCTTTCATGAGGTTCAAAAAGAAAGCGGAAAAAACTGTTCTCAGTGCAACTCTCAGGAGAAGTGTCCCAGCAACCATGCCTAATGAAAGTACTTTGTGTTTGATATGGAAGGAGTTGGCTGCCCAGGTCTGAAGGTGCTTTCACCATCTGTAGCTCCAGGCTTGCAGCTCTGAAGCTGTGAAAGCCATGGCAGCTGCAGCTCAGACCACACCTCTTAAGGTTCCCAGACTCCGTTGTCCAGAGCAGGCATTCAAAGCATACAACTCTGCGTTAATTCTTGACCTGACCTAGAGCCACATGCCCTGGAAATATGGCTACAGCTGTTGGGGTTGACCTGAGCAGTCCCCACACAGTGGGGCTATTGCAGGGTCAGAGATGGGAGTGTTTTCAGGGCTTGCACTTCTAGTGCGGTCTTGCAGGGCTTCCAGGCACCCTCCTGCACAATCAGGCATGTGAAAGCTGTGGGGACCTCTGCTTAACCTCTAGCCTAGCAGCACAGCCAAGACTATGAAGACTCTGCTTAGGAAGGCAACCTGCTGGAGGTATGACCTGCAACTTGGGGCTTGGAGTCCTTTGAGTTGATCCCAACCTGCAGTTGCAGGGCAGCTTTTTCATATAGATGGGTTCATCTTAAATTTTACTCTGGGGATAAGCAAAGAAAAAGATGGCTCAGGGCTCTCTAGAAGCTCAGACAACCTGTCCTAAAACAGAAGTCTGTGAAAGCACTGAGCAGAATGACACTGAACACGACCAAGGGCCATTCTTGTCCCTTTCATTTTGCCAGTTCCTAGGGATGTTCCCCAGTTAATCTGGGAAGAATCATATTTCAGTTCTTTCAGAATGCAATTTTAAAAAGATGTCTCAAATCTTCATTTCGATCTAATTTGGAGCAAAACCTTTCAAAGACATATTTTTGCCAGTTGAACTTTCTTTACTTTGGCTAGCTCTATTAATTGTAGCAAATGATCCATAGCACTGCAGTATATCCAGGTAGCTACCATATGCTGTCTAAATGGAAACCACACTGGTGTGCCTCTGTTATTTCAAGTTCATAAACAGTGTGCTCCTACAGACTTGTAATAGGTGCAGACAATCTTTAACAAAAGCTTTGTGATGTGTGTTTAGAAATATAAAATGCTGAATGGAGAGAACAACTATTTTCAGAATGCAGTGCAAACTTTTGAAAGACAGGCACAAGCAAACTTTATATGAGCAATGTCTCTCAAGAAAAAAAGAATTAGAGGAGCGGTCATGCAAGGAGAGGAAAAATGATTAACGCTAAAGCCCATTATTAATATTAGACCTATTCATCCACCATAATATATTCCTAGCAGTGCCTGCTGTCTTGTGCAACATAGGCTGATATTTATTGCATTAAAATGGTAAAGATACTTTACCTGATCACAAATAAGCATGAACGACCATCTGAGTACACATACAGCAGATTTATTTAGCTCATTGGCAAAGTACAGCAAAAGTCAGCAACAAAGTCAGAGTTACTACAACTCCACGAATTTTCTTATCCCTCTACTGGAGTGGGTGAAATAAATGCCTTCAAAGCTATCTCAGTACAAGCAATACACTGGTTTAAAAGAAGCTTACCACCTTTAATGTTGCCACCAGAGCGGTATGATTTCATCATATGCACCATAATCTAGTGCTATAATCTAGCCCTACAGAATCTCAGCATTTCTATGTCCAATCAGGTAACGTGGCATTGCACTGTGATTAGTGACCCTACCCATTTCAGTTTAAATGCTTTGATTGAAAAGTAGCTGTGCCCTTTGGAATAGGGTTTGTTCCTCAATGCTTTATTTTTTGTGTGACAGTTTTGTGTATGAATCACATTAAGCAGGGAGTAAAACTGAATTGCATTATGTGTGACCCAAATACAAAGGTTCAAATAATTTTTTCCTTAACATTGCATTTGTGACTATATCTATGATTATACAGTATTTTAATAAAATGAAATGCCTAGGATATGACATATTCAAAGCAGAGGTCAGATAATTCACACAGACTGTTTTCACTTGCAACTTTCTAAAAGTCTTCTGAGTTTGGTATGCCTTTCTAATTCCGTGTAATCTGTACATTTGTGAAGTGGTATTCATTATGTCTGAACTCTGGTATCCTGTCATACAGATTATTTTCCAGATTGTCTGCACTATACAGTATGTGTTTTAGCCATAGGTGTCTACCTGCAGAGTCTGTGGGCTGATTTTGCTCTGTGGTCTACATGTTTCAACACGCATGTGATAACTATTGAAATTTTGCTTATACATTAACCAGAGCCTCTATTAAAGTTTTGATGATGCAGTCAGTTGAAGAAGCCTCTCCTCAAGATCGGGAAAGAACAAGCAGAAAATTGACATGATTAAATTCAAAAAGTCTGTGTCTGATGAACGAAAAGAAGGAATCAAAGAAAAATGGATCCAACAGTGAGCTCTCTGTTACAATACAGAGCATCTATTTGAGGCCTATTATTTAAATAGGAAGGGAATTTAATCTTTAGGTAGCCAACAAACTACAGCAATAAATCTGAGTCCAAACAGAAGTCTGCCTGTCATAGTGGATGATTAGGGTCATCATGAACAGGGCCCCAAAGCACTGTGGTATTAGACATGATATATAAATAATATGGTGTTATATTGTAGCTAGAGTTATTAGGTGAGGTTATATTAGGAAAAAAATATTACTTCCTTTAAACGCTGTGACTGTAAGAAGTAGAGATCATGTTAGCTTTGGTGATGTGTTCTGCTCTGTATATTGTCAATATAAAGAAACAATTCTATAAAAAATTGTGGGTCTGTAATTTTGAGGATCATTCTTAAAGGTGGCTGCCTGCATAATGCAGTGCTCATTACAGTTCTGCTTGGAAAAAATAAAACAAACAAACATCTGAAGGACTAAAGCATGCAAAGAATTCACTGACTTTTGACCTTCTTACTTCAGTAGATGAATACTCTCACTTGTCACTTGAAGAACTGCCAGTGTTAGAACTGCCTATGGTTAAGAACGCAGTCTGCTGTCAGGGAGCCAGCAGCTTTCAGCATCTAAACAAGGGCTTGTAGTAACAGAGTAAGTGCACATTCTCCTGTTATTTGGGTGACACTTTATTTCTTCTGTTGTAGATATTATATCAGCCTTGTTCCTCTTAGTCTTACTAATAGTATCCTGGTAGCATCTGTACGTTTCTGCAATTGCCTATCCATGCTTGCTGTCTTTATGATGGTTAAAATCCTTGCACAACCCTATTCATAATAATCCACTTGAACTATTCTTGATAGGTCTTCTGTTCTTCTGCTGCATTTTTGCTTTTTTATTACCTTGGATGAGATGCATATAAAAATTTCAAAGGCACTTCTTTGCCTTGTGTTAAAACTCAATGAAATAATTCCCTTCTGGTCCATTGACTGCGTTACTATCAGCGGATGCAATGCCACCAATGAAAATGGAAACTTTTATTTCTAATGCTTCAGCATTGAACTTTCTCTCTCTGAAAAGTTGCTCCCTTCCTTTCAGTTAACTGTTCACCAACCATTAGTTTTTCTAACACATTAAGCATAGTTTTGGAAGAGTGTGGACTACCTCTTCCTCTTGTTCTGCTGTTGCATATTCATTTGGTAATTTTCTCTGTAAAATCATAACCTAAGTGGCCTTCAGTTAAAACCTCACTTCTAACCTCCTGTGTATGAGCAGAATTGTTTTCCAACACCATAACTGTATCCTCTCCTCCTTCCTTTTCTCCACCCATTTATTTGTTTGTTTTTGCTCTCTCCACTGTGTGTAATTTTCAGGAGAGAACTTTTACTTATAAGGGCAAAAATAACACCACCAGTATTTCACAGGAGCTGAGGATGAAAAGAAACTTTCTCATAAGACATGAAAAGAAAGTTTCTCATTACTTAAACTTTTTTTTAGATTTTTTTTTTTAATTGCCTGGCCTGTTCTGAAATTTACAGCCTGAGGTGAAGTAAATCTATAAGCAGTAACATCTGGTAAAACACATGGTATGATGCCAAACCCTTGCTTGTAGCCTCTTAAATCCAGTGTAGAGGAAAACATTTCAGTTAAGGAATACCTATTTTAAATTTAAGCTAGCTAATGTTTTTAATATATGTTTTTCCTGATGGTATTTGATCAGCGTAACTTTTATGTTGTTATCAAAATGATCTGACAGTTTGGTTGTATGTGAAATGAAGTTAATGATCTTAGCCAAGCGAAACCAGAGCTAAAGAGCCAATTGTCATCTTAGCGGGCTGTAAGACTCCTCTTGGCTCTGAGATGATAAGTACAACAGACGTGCTGCCTCACATCTGTCTTCCTAGCACACTTGAGTTGCCTTTTGATGGTATGCAGGTTCTTACGGGTTCATTTATGTAATTGATAACAAAAACCACGTGAACAGGATGACAAATGGGAACAAAGTGGAGGCAAAGCAGAAATTTCTGCTAGTTCAGGCACACCCTGAAGCAATGTGTGAGATGTAGCTTCCTTTGGTAAGAAACATGACTCCAATTAGCAAACCAGTAGGTATCTTCTCACCAGAGGGCAGCAAGCCTTGTTTCTAAAATACACAGGTATTATCATCTCACAGTTAAATGATTGCTATGTGCATGATGACCATACTCTTCATCATTGTAGTTACTCATGGCCATGTTTATTTTAGGTGGGATAGTGCCTATTTAAATACATTTAAAATAATTTTTGCTATGATTCTTACAACTGTCTGAAATTGATTCTAGATGCAAATGGTTACATGGCTTAGAAGATCTGATCTGATGGAAAATTTGCTAAGACAATTGATAATCACTGTTTTCCATCTACAAAAGGTGTGCTCCTCAACCTGTGTTTTCCAAGTCCAAAATTAAAATGTTGGCTACAGTGCCAAACCCTCCTGGCCCATAAAATAATTAGCAAAATCACACATGTACCAGTTTAAACCAGGCGTATATTAGAGATTTAACCTACTTAAAAATGTAAAAAGTACATCAAAAACTAAATCACAGACCTAGCTGACGTTACATATGATCCAGTGCAGGAACAATTTTCTATCCTAGACCTGGCTTGAGAGAAGATGCAGGCTTCATCATTGGCTATAGGTAAATTGCAATGCAAGCAGAAATTCTGCTTTGTATTTCTCAGAGAACTGACTTAGGTGCTGCCTGCATCTCCTCCCTTTGTCTTGTCCCTACCATGTCAGCTCTTCATCATCTCTTCCTCTAACTTTTTGCCTCATTCACTTTTATTCAAATGTATGAAGAGTAAATTGTCCAGTAGGGGAATAAAAGAAGCAGAGTTGGTCCAAAAATTTCGCAAAGACACACCATAAATCCACTCCCTTCATTCTACAGCTGGAAATCCTCATTGTATTTCATGCTAAGGAAGGACTGAATTTGACCCTGCTTTTTAATACTTACCTTTTCAGCATTTTCTTCCTTTTTGGCTATGTCGAAAACTCAGCTGGAAATCTCTGCATTGCTTCATCTTTCTTAAATTTGTGATTTCTTTTCTCAGCTCTAGAAAGCCAAAGGCATCCAGATTTCCAAGGATTAAGAAACTAACTTAGAGACCTGTCCTCCTTCAGTTCTGTTCTGCTGCAAGCTCCATGATCATGGGAAAATAAATTGGATGCTTAGTGACATTTCTTGTCTCCAAGGGGAACAGATCTGTTAAAGATGCTCTGAGACAGCAGCATGGCAAAAGTATAAGGTGCAATGAAGATATGAGGTTCAAGATATATTATGGAGAAAAAAAAAAAAAAAAAAATCAGAGCTTTGCAATGCAACTGCAGCCAGCAAGAAACAGTTAATACATTTCCTGAATGCTGACATGATGAACTCTAAACTTTTATCTTTAGACAATGACATATCCAGCTTTTTTCCCCCTATCACTTTAACTTTATGATGCAGCCTGGGTGAAAATCAAGGAAGTGCAGAATTTATGAGGAAAAGCAAACAATGCTTGGTAATTGCTTGGATTAATGTTTCTCTTACAGGCATGACTTTTCTTGTGTACAGGATTTTTAAAAAAAACAAAAGTCACAACATGTACTGATCATCCATGCAATTAAAGAGTATTCTGTGCTGTCAGATAGACTTTCCATTGTGATATTTTTGTATAGCTGGAGTTATGCTGAATATAATCTACGTCCAATCAATGGTATTGTGCATCATCAGATGAAAAACATATTCAACGTAACTGCTGTTAGTTCCTGTTTAAAGCCCTAATCAGAGTCTATGCCAACATGTAATCACATTGCAGAATAAATTGTTATAATATAAAGTGTGTGGAATAGACACTAAGACATGCTAAAAGACTTGCTTTCCATCTCCAGAAATAATTGCTGAGAGGTTTCCTTGGAAATGCCTCAAACCACATGACCAAGTGACTATAACAGCTATTACAGTAAAGAGTGTAGCAAAGGAGCCAACAAACACTGAGAGGGAGAAGGTGACCAGAAGGTCGGTATCGTGTAATTCCCTCTCTGCATAGGCCACCATAACATTTGGGTACCACTGGTATCACTAGGAATTTAGGGAAGACTTTTGCAGAGATTTCCAGCTGAGTTCTCTGCAAGCACATAAAGAGCATGACTATAAAAGCATTTTCAGTGAAGTTAAGGGTTATTTGTGTTATTTAAGCACCTCCTTGGTTGGGAACGGGTTACTCCAGGAAATCTGTCTGGTCAGAGAGACCCTTTTGGTGCACTGTTCTCTCCTTGCTTCGCTCCTGTTCTGCACGGATACTTGCTAATGTCAGTTTTGTACCAGGCAGCCACCCCTGGGTCAGTGCCATGCTCGAAGTCTCTCTCCCTGCCACCCCGGCTGGAGCTAAGCAGCAGAAAAGCCTTTATATGATATTATGTTCCTCCAGTCCAACTTCTGGATTGCCCATCCAGGTGTGCAAGCATCTTCCTGTTGACACGTGTGCTCTTCTCGTTGGAGGTGTGCGAATCTCAAAAGTATCTCTTTACTGTAAAGCTTGACAGCTTTACAGCTTGACTTGGAGGACCTCTTTGCTAGTCTGATTCTTTTGGATTGAAACTGTACTGACCATAGCCAAGCTGACAAACTAGAGAAGGCAGTAATGTGTACCAGAGGTTGGTGTGGAGGGCCTGTGAGCTAAGGTGGTTGGAAGAGGTGTGCAGCCCAGTTAGGGATACACCTCATTGTGTGGACCAGAAGATCAAACGTTGTCTAGGTCCTGTGGTGCTAATGTGGAAAGAGGAGTTTCATTCTAGGGCTCAGCTTTGTGAATTGCAGGGATAGCTGCAGGACAGGGAGGGGACTTAAAAAAGGGCTGAGTTAATGTTATGTGCTCCTAATGTGTTCCCTTTCTCTTGTGCCTCTCCCAGATCTGTGTTGCTCCAAAAGCTCATTCTTACAAAGAATTACAAAGGGTGAGACCTTTGTAACAGTGCAAAAGGCATAAAGCCTTAGAGGAAGCTGAGATGAGTACCACAAATTGTTTCCTAAGAGCTGACTGTTGATGTATCCAAATATCTGCATCCTGCGTTTGAAGTGTCTGTGAAGGATACTGCTAAGTAGAACGTTTATGTGGTAATTCTTTGGCAATTTTCTTCTTAAGGTTGTTGGTATGTAATTGCCCGGGGCCTTGGTACTATGTAAGTAGTGGGTGGGTATCTGCTGGGTTGCCCTGCCTCACATCTATGTTTCCAAAGTCAGGTAGCACTGTCAGACTCATGATTCCTCTCCAGTGTCCACTCTGTCCAAGAGGCTGAAGAGCCTTAAAGGCAGCACTTCTGGTGACCAGCAGGAAGGCATAATGTGTCGTAGGAGGGAGATCATCCACCGTGCAGAGGATTTTTTACTCTCTTACTTCGAGTCCTTTCCTATCATGTTCTGGTTGGCTCGGCTCTCCAAAATTGGAGATGTATGGATTTGTCTTGCTTTTCCCAGAAAGCCTCTGCACTGCTTTAGAGAGAGCTATCAAGCATGTCCAGTGACTGTCACTCTCCTGTGTCTGCTAGAGCCTCTGGACCCATCTAATTAAGATGCTGTGCTTTGCTCTTGGTGCGTGTGCACGCAGAGCACTCCACACAAAAGAAATCTGTCTCCCCTTCACTGCTTCTCTCCTGTTTGGACAAAATGAAAATCAAATGCTGCAGTATAAATATGAGGCTTTCAAAAGTGTTTCTAGTTTCTGCAAATGTTGTTACTATGGAATATATAGGCCACTAGCAGAATTGTGATTTAAACATTCTCCCCATCATGAATCTGCTATTGCATAGTTTTTAATAAAATAATTTGCAGCCTCTCCCAATCAGTTGTGTCAGCAGATTTATTTCATCTTTGAGGCCCAGCAGGGATGACAGTCTATTTGTTATTATAGTAATAAATAAACAAGGAACTTGTCAGAGGCAAAACTGGTATGTGTGCCTTTGTAAGATAAATGCTGCCTTTGAATAGACAAATATTTATGGTCTTACAGACCAAAATTGTCATCCCAGCTAAAGGCCTCATATTGCAAAATTAAAGCAAAAAAAAAAGTTATGATTTCTGGATCTTTCCAGTGAAGGCAAAGATAGCTCTACCTAATGAAAATGTATCAATAGATTTCACGATAACGAGCAGGCCATACTACTAAAGCTATAGCCCTGTAACCCTGTATCTTTCTACAGAGAAATTTATGTTGGTTATTTATGTCAGCAGGCTGTTGGTATAGCAAATACTACAATTTTTTCACATCACCTCCAATTTCACATCCCTAAGACTGCACTATGTATGTTCTCTGAGGCTTGCGGCAGGAGGTTTTCTGAAATGCTTTAGAGGAATTAGGTGAAAGGATTTACCGAAAATCAATGTTATTCCTAATTCAAGTGCTGGAGAGCCTTTGAAAATCTTCAGAGGAGAATGCAGAAGGCTGGCTTGTTTACTCCAGCCTAGCCAATATGAAGTTGTATGTTTGGGGAATAACTGGTTTTTATACAGAACTGGAAAGAAATGTTAAGTTTTCAAGTTTATTATATGGCAAGTGATCTCTTACATGAGTATTCTGTGGTGGTAAACCAGTCACCGCGTCAACAAGCAGAAGGAAATATAAAGTTGAAGGGTCAAAATGAGATTGGCAAGGCTCTTAAGAATGAAAAGATACGAAGCGTGAAAGCAAAAGGATGCCAGCTGTTACCAACTTTTAGGAGTTAAAGTTCCTGCATTTCATTAAAAATCAGAGAGGAAACAAAAGATTCCTCAAAGTCAAGTCAAAATTCTACTGCTTCTGAAAGAATTCCCAAGAGTTCTCAGAAAATCCCAAGAGGAATTAACACCTCTTGGCCCATGTATTATTGTACACTTAATCCAGTCTTATACAGAACACGTTATGCACAGAATGCTCCTGGTAGCGTCAGATCCACCAATGTGTTTATTCGCTTGAGTAAAATGCAACAACCATGGGTAGAAACACAGAAGTTTGGGCAGTTCCAATATGGAATGTAGCCACGGCTCCCAATTCCTTGATGCAAACACTGCGCTTTGTTGGAAGCAGGAGTCTAAATGGTAAATGGCATCACCAACCATGAATGGTACTGCTTCTTGGCATGAGGTATTTTAGGCAGGAGATGTTGAGGAATGAATAGATACCAGTATTGCTTCTCCCTGTGCTTTGATATAAGGAATCTGTAACTCTAGCCAGCAAGTTTCTTTAGAAAATTATGATTCTCTTAACTCATGCTACCTCTTCTGATTTTCATGCTATAATAATATTTTTAGAAAGTGTTCAAAGGGAAATCACAGCTGGGGGTTGACTTTAAGTTATTTTGCATGCTGAATCAAATCTTATTTAGAAACAGGTAAGACTTACTGGGGACTACCTCAGAGTTTCTCTTCGGGCAAAACTTTGATTTGTGTCCTGTGTTGTTACAGTGTGATGACAGCCTACATGTAAGTCCAGTTCTGATCTCACTTGCCTTAATTTGTCAGTCTTCTGTGACTATTGAATTTATCTAGTTTATACCTATGTAAGTGAAATGAGAATCGTTCCTTTTGCCTTTCACAGCAACTACAATGTAGAACTTACTGCTATTACTTCAGCAGTATTTTTATAAGATGGATCCATCTTTTGGTGCTGTCATTATAACGGAGTTTATTACGATCTGCAAGCTAAATAGTCTAAGCAGCAATAAGAAGTAAATTAAAAACCCCAGAGCAGTAAGATTTCATTCTTCTTCACTGTGATCTCACTGTAATGTAAAGCTTGTTTTATTTTTTGAGCGGAAATAAAATTTGCTCTTCCGTCACCTTGTTTCTCTTTTAAGAGACTACCTCATTGTTCAATTCACCAGAAATAATTTCCTAAGCCCATTCTTTGTGCTGTAGCCTGATGTACACACAATTTGCTGAGATCATTTTTTTCTGACTGTCATCCAGCAAACCACACTAGAACCGTGCTTGTGCCCCACATGGGACACAGAGAAACAAGATTAACCACCATCTAATTTCTACTTTTGTCATAAATGTTGCCTGTAACACATGGCAGACAAAGTGTGCTCTCTGAGGAGTTTGACACAGCCACTGTCTGGCAGTCTGGGTGGTAGAGAATATATTATTTATCATACTCAATGGGATGAGGCGGGCACTGAAGCTGCTTATTGGAGCAGCTGTGAACCTCCAATCTCCTTAATTTTCAAAACAGGTAATTAACTGGAAAGTCATTTATAATAACTACTGACATCTCCAGAAATCACAAAATGGGTTGTTAACTTTGCAGCTTTATTGTAATGATATTTTTGTTGACAGTTCTGTACTGAAGTCTGTCAGGAAGTCACATATTCTTTATACTGAAGGAGCAATATATCTTAACATTTCTGACACGTCAATATTAGCCCTGGACACCAGAAGAAGCCAGCTGGAAACTGGCAGGAGTGGGCAGGAGACTGCTGCAAACAAAATCTGCTTGGCTTCACTTTAGCTTAAGTAAAGGGCCAAGGTCCAGGATGCTGTAAAGAATCAGTTGGTTCTAACAGGGCTGTCGTTCCAGATAAGCAATCACATATTTAATGTGGTGATGTGGAGAATCATGGTATGAGTCCACGTATCAAAGCTGACTAGTAAATGGAGTCAGTAGTGGCATCTAGGTGCGGTGATAAGGGTCTGACAAATGCATTAGACAGATGAGATGCATTGGATAGGTGTCCTTACTTTGTACTCTGCTTGCCTATGATAAAACCTTCCAACTTCAAATGACTATTAGGGAGCCTTAGGTTGAATTTTTCTGCTCTTTTCAAGAAGGTTGTTCAGGGTGAAAGACAGCTGATTTAAGCAAATGTTTCTGTTGAACATGTCTGAGCTGTGAAATGTCTTTATTATACAGTTTGATTCTTATGAACAGAGAACAGAATTCAGCAGAAACCTGATCTTTGCTAACTAAGTATCATTTGTCAAAATATGCTGGATACTAATAAACTAACCTCTTAATATCTAGAATTAAGCAGAATTATAACTATCAGGAGATATTTTTCTTTAAAACTTGGCAGAATTGTACTGGAGTTTGTGTTTCCCTTAGAAAACTACTGTCTGTGGCTGTCAGACCGTGAGAGAACTTTTTGTAGCCTCACAAACCACAGATTTATGACCCTTGTAGTAACTGCAGCTTGTTGGCAAGAATGGTAACAGAAAGTATGGGGCAAGATTTGTCAGGATTTTCAGAAGAACTCAGCAATGAATAATTCTGTATCTGCTGAAATGTGTCCTTTCCTATAGAGGGAACAGAGTTAGGCAAAGGGAAGTGCTTTGAAAAATTCATCTCATTGCATAGGGCATGTGTATGAGGCATGGATGTTGAGCTGAGATGTCTTTTGAGCACTATTGCCCAAATGCTATTTTTTGTCTTTATTTAAAAACACCCAAATTTGAAAAAGAGAAATGGAAATAGTGAGAAAGGGAAAAGAAAATACATGCTTTGCATGAAAGGTCTATCTTTAAATCTGAAACTTTGAGACAGATTCTTCTGTCGGCTGCCCTAATTTTTAATGCACGCTGAATACTGTTCCCCAGAATCCCTAACTCATTTCGTGAGGGTTATGAACATAGAATGGACAACAGAATTCGACTCCTAGATTTTATTTACTAAATTAAATTTTGTTTCTGTGTTTTTACATTTGCCTAATTTAATTGGATTTTGTCTATTGTAGTGGGAAGCACATCTTCCTTCTTTGCTGAACATAAAATTAGCTTTCATTGGTGAGTTGGGTTTGTTTGGATCTATATAAGCTTTTCCTCTAAATGAGTTTGTTCTTTCTAAAGCAAATATCACTCTCATATTTTGGAGGTGCAGAAAATTTGTAATCTTGTTTCTTCATTTTCCTTATTATGTTGTGTTAATTTATGTATACATTAACATGTATTTGCATGATTTATTCATTTAAAGCTGTACATGTTTATTTGAAAAGAAGCTCAAAGAGCTTTATCACAAAAATGCTGAATTCAACACCGTTGACAGAGTGTGTGTTATTGGACTTTAGCCACAGGAATGAAAAATGGGTCTATCATTTTGTTTGATTAAAAAAACTTTCTGAAGCAAGATTTTCTATTATTTTAGTGACTGAGGGTGAAATTCTGCAAGCAATATGAGGATTAGGGAGAAAATGTTTAGTTCAAAGGCCCTGCTGCGTAAGACGTTGTCTGGAGTATTTTCTTCTGCTCCTTGTGTAAATCTGGCTGACTTAGAGAAGGCAACAGTAGATCAAGGTAGAGCTAATGACTGTAAAATGTCAGCAATCACTAACTTCTGTGAAAAGGAAATCACAAAAATCTGTCTGCAACAAATCAGGAGAATTGTATTTTTTTTCTCTAAAATGTTGATAAAAAATGAAGATGTCTTAATTTTCGTCAGCAAAATGAAAACCTAACATTTGTTAACTTCCAAAAAACTAGAAGTTCTTTTCTCTTGACTGTAACAATGAAATCCATTCAATTGAGGAGAAAAAAAAAATTCATAAAATTTTCACATAGCACTGTTCTTCTTCAACCTTGAGCATATTAGACCAGAACTAAAACAAAGCAAAGGATTAACTCTTTCTGGAATCACTCCTTGGATTCAGTCTTCACTGCACATCAGAGCTCTGACTTTGATGCCACAATCAAGCATCTTCAAGGTGTAGCATTTACTACCATCAAAAGAGAAAGCAGTCCTGGGGTCTCAAATTTGCCACCTTTTCACAGGAAAAGTACAATGTAAGAAGCTTGTATACGTAGCATAAAAAAGCCTTATGTCCATTTCAGTATAATTACAACCCTGTCTTGGATTGTCTGTTACGAATATTGACATTCCCTAAGTTAAAATCAAAATCAGAGACAATGTTGCATCTTCCTTATTCTTTTGTTTATGTAGTTCCTGCTGTTCTAGTAGTTGGGTCTTTCCAGTTATTGTTTGCCAGAAAAGATGAAATCACAATTTCAGCCTCTTGTTTCAAATAGTTGAAAGTTATGAAATTGAACTAAAAAATAAATATTATATAGAGAAGCTGAGTGGAAAATTGAAAAATGTGTAGCAGTTCATGGTGCTGTGTAAAATAATTGGCATTAATTGCTGTTTGGAGCAGGAAATAAATGATTTTCAGTTGATGTTAGAAAGTAAATTAATGACAATTGCTATTAAATGGGTGCAATTGTAAAAAAGTAGTCAGTGAAGAGCATTGAGCATGGAAAATTTTTCTATTAAGGGAATTTTTTCATTAAATGCCTTGGTATTCGGCCTATGAACCATTTATCCACAGTCATCTCACATTTTCTGATAGGTCATCTCAACCTGATTCAAGAGCACTGTTAGAGCACTCCCACTCTTTAGAATTGTATTAATGTGCTCTCACTGAGAGAGAGTCCCTCAGGCACTCAGTTAATTGTAGTCGATGCCCACTTTCAAGCCTCACCCACTGTCCATGAGGTAGAGACTTCTGTAGCTCCAGTTCCAGGACTCACTGGAGGAGAGGTGGGGAACAACTTGACCTTGTTTGCTGAGGTACTGTGGGATGAAGTTCTTCACCATGTCACTGGAGCAGCTGGCCTGAGACAGCTGAGCTTCAGGGCTGAACTGCAACTGCCAGATTTTTGGCACACATTCTCCATCCCTTCCTCCACATTAGCTTCTGGCTTGCTCTGTTGCCTACAGAGTGGATAGAAGATGTCCACCTTGTGCGCAGTGGGCTCTCCACCCTGTGTTTCACCTGTCAGTGGAGGTGAAGCCCACTGAGGCTGATCAGGACTTCTAAACCAAAATTGTCCTCATCTCACTTTGAGATTCTTTGCTCTTAGTTGTTCTCTGAGATACCAGAATTATTATTCACAGCAAATCTAATACAAGCCTTTGCTGTGAAGAAAGAGCATTTAAAATCTTTACAGTTTTTCTTTCCAAGCCACAGTGCTTCTCTGACCACCCGTTATTCCAGGTGAGCACTAGATGAGAGGCTTTCGAATCCCCAGGCTTGCAGAGGACAGCAGAACCAGACTGAATCACCTGCATGGGGCTGTCAACCTAGAGATGTTTCCCTGATAGGTGGCTGGCCAGAGCTGTGCTTCAGTACGGTCCTTACCACACTTGGTGAAATGGAGGGTGGGCAAGAAATTTAGCAAGTGGGTATCAGACAGACTACAGATAATGCAGATACAGAGGATATCACAACAGCTATAGGGCTGCAGTGCAGAATGATGTTTCTGGTGCCCTTTGGCTTGATAGAGGAGGACCTGCTCTTATAACCAGCTGAAGAACCTCTCTTCTTCAAATTCAGTTTTCTCTGTGTTACATTGAGGTCAGGATTCAGTCCTGAATAATTTTGAACAGGAAAAGAGTGTTTCTTGCTCAAGCAATCCAATTTTAAGCTGCTCAGTCTGCAGTTCTTTTCACACATACCCACTCTTCACATGCTCTTGATGATCTGCAAATAAACAAACAAAAAAATCAACAGCCACCAGTTGTGAGTTAGCCAGCCCACTCTGTTGGATTGCACTGGAATTGTGTAGGCACAGGGATATTAAAAGCACTGTGTTGTAAAAGGTTTTGTGTATAAGGCTGAACCTAGTACAGAAAACGTATGTGATTGTTATTGCACAGAACTGGATCACACAATTAGCTCAGACTGAAATAGCAGAGCCTTTTAAAAACTCACTTCAGTGTCATTTACTTTATTCTATGAATCAGAGAGATCCAAGGCCAAATAACCAAAATGGGAAGGAAGTACCCAGGCCCTGTGATGAGCACCAGAGAGCCCAAATTCCTTGCAAACTCAGAGACAAAACCCAGACCTGTAATCTGAACGTTTAAAATTCAAGGCACTAATCAGAGGCCAGAACTCAATCCCTTCTGCAAACTTGGCTTGCCTTTGTTTCCTTTGGAAATCTTGGATTCTGCTTACAGTATTGTGGTATGAGGCTTCAACAAAAGCTCCATGTTGATGTATAGAGGTGAATTCAGATTACATTTGGACCAGAATTGAAACTTCATGAAGCTGAGGTATGTAAGGATCCCATGTTGTGGTTTTCAGCTGCCCTCGATCATGAAGCTAATACTGTTGGATTGTAGCTTTTGTGGCTAAGCATCAAGATCAATGTGTACATTAATAACGTGGAGAGCACAAAAGGTGGGTTTTCTAATGTGCTTTACAGCCACATTTTGCAAGGTGTTTCAGTATGTCGGTAGCTGCCTAACCAGAATTGCAGAAGTGCCTGGCCACACTCTTCTGACTGATTTCCACTGAGCTTTTTGAATTTCATTAAACATTAGCTAACCTGAACAAGCTGCCAGAGAACTTTAAAAAACAGACCCTGCTTGAGCTGGGAGGGCAAGTTGCACCCATCCTTATTAGGCATAAATTTGTAAGTCAGATCTTTCTGAAAATCTTATGCATGGTATTTCCTAAGAGGTATCTGCACGACAGGTTAGTCAATGAGTCTCCACTGTTTGGGTCACACATGGACTTGAGTCAAAGCCAGCCTTAGGATCTCCAGTGCAAATTCTGATGATGAGCAGTGTGTGAGTGTGTATCTGTTTAGGAGTGTGATAAGATCAATAATCTGACACAAGGACACTCAAGAAGGGTAGTGCTTGCTACATTTTGAGCAGGACAGAAATTCTGAGAAATTAATCCTGTGATATTTCTGTTTTCCAGCTGCTCCTTTCAAATATATAGCAGAAGGCCAGGCAGGTTCTGCTTTTATTGGAGACTATTCACCTATCCCTAGGAACTTTTGCCTATTAATTTGAATGTGGCTAAGATAACTAGCAGACTGAAAACTGTGCTTTCTTTTCTATTTAATTTTCTCTGCATTTTCCTGTGGTGCAGTATCACTGTAATTCACATATGAATGTTATTTTGAATGGTGTTATTGTTGCAAAAAAGTTTAATAGGAGCTCGAGGGTGTATAATATTATTGAAATGAAAGTTTTTTTGAAACTCATATTTCAGAGCTCATTAACTTACACAGTTCTGTGGGGGGTAAGGATCAGTAAATGAACAGCAATTATCTATAATCTGCTGTACATGTGCTGGTGTCTTCCTTAGCCCTGTATCTAGGTCTGTATCGAGGTAGATAACCATTTGTATATTCATACCTATGGTACAGACAGAGAACTTATCTTTTGAACCCATTGTTTAACACCGTACGAAAATACAAGGTCAAAAGATCACTGCGTGTGTAAACCTTGGCCTGAACTCAAAGTCAAGTCAGAGTCAAACCCAAAAGTCTCAAAGCTCAAGAGCTGGGCTACACGAGTTACCTTAACTTTGCCCTGTAGTGAACCTGCCCATGCAGCTGGCATATTCTTTGCTCAACTGCAAAATCCATGTCTGTGCTGTCACTACACGTCCTCAGCCAGGAGTACGTTACTTGAGGTCTACAAAAACGTTTATCAGTGGCAGTTCAGACCTTAGCATGGCTTGTGAAACCTGTCCAAGGAGTTAAATGGGTTGTCAGGCCTGTGCTGCTGAGGCTTCCCTGTCAGCAATATTCATGTCAGCTAATTTAGAGCTGTTTCAGGATGATGACATGTGACACTCTTTGGCTGCTCTCTTCAGTTAGCCAGTTGTAGTAAAATGGGTTCTGTCTTCACACCTGGTTTTAAAGGGTTAGTAAAGAGTCAGACTAAACATGCTTTATAGTATAATAGGCTTATAACTTGGGCAAATGAAAGCCAGTGTTGGCCTGAATACTTAAAGACTCTTTTCCCTAGCAAAGTTCATTTTCAGTTCAGAATTCATCTTTCTTTGGTGATTAGTTTGGTCCCATGTCTGTTTAAAAAAAAACTAAAGGCTGATTTATTTATTTATTTTTCTTATAGATCTCTCTCTGCATTTTCTTAGAAGACCTTGAATAATTTCTGCTGAAGCTTCCAAAGCAAGTGACCTTTATGTAGAGAGACACCTTAGAAAACAACCTTTCCTCAAAAGAGAAAAGTTAGAGAAAACACAGTAGATGAAAATAGGAAGTGAAATAGAAAGTTCTGCTGTTCTGATCGAGGAGCAACTACTCAATTCAGCTCTGACTTGTGATGCCCAGATACCAGTGGTGGGCATAGTACAAGAATATTATATATAGACACTGAAGGACATCTAGATGCAGTAGACTGAATCTCAACAACAAGAGTGAATCTCAAGTAGTTTGGGCTGGTACTGCAGCTCTGACATATTGAAAAGCCTGTCTTAAGAATTTTTTCCTGATTTCAGTCTTCATACTGTAATTTATTAGACATAATCTTCCCTCAGATTCATTGCATTTGTATGATTCTCCCTGTACTGCAATTTTGGTTGTAGCATTTCAAGAGCTATGTACAGATTTGGCTCTGTCCTCTGTGCTTTCTTCTGCTATGCCTCTCTCTTGCTATTCTCTTTTCCCATAAGACTTTCCCCTCCACTGCCGTTCTGCTTCCTTAACTGAAAATCTCTTCCTCTGATGTTTTGTTCTTCTTGTTCCCTTGGAATTCATCATCTTCTTGTCCTACAGGACCTCTGTTCCTGTTATTTTACCCTGGAGGTTTCCTTGCCCCCACTCCAACTCCTGGCAGGATTAGGAGGCACTGTCTGCAAGAGTGCCTCCCATTTGCAAGTTACAGCAGTCTTTGCCCAAGGCAGCTTGGAAGGGATTGGTTTTTATTTTAAAACACTATTTGAGAGTAGCAAAAATTCCCAATTAAGTTTTTCAAATAAAAAATAAGTGCTGTTAAAGGGATAACTCCAGGGTTTCATTATTTCTCTTTTTTTAACATACAGTATTTCACAGTGAAGATGTTATACTCATTCTGACTCCACATCCCCACATTCCCACTCCCAGAACAGGTAATTCCATCCAGTCCCACAGCCATCTGCAGTGCACAGCACAGATTGCTCATGCTGCTCAGTGTTAGACATGGCACTCTTAGGGGTGGGAAAGGAAAAAGCAAGACTGATTTCAGAAGTCAGGCTGGAATTTCTTCTCTTAGCTGACATCCTAGTGGCAATGTTAAAAGAGGGTATCTCTGGTTTTCTCATGGCGCTGGAATTGGGACAATTCCATTAACCCCCTTGAAGGGTACAAGGGCTGCCAGAATCTGCTCAGTTGAGTGTACTGATGCTAGCAGTATTATTGTATATACAAGTGGCACTCAGCGTGCTGATAGCTATGTATATCCTCTAACAACAAATGGAACTAGTCCCTCTCTTTTTCTTATTGACCCTTTGCCCCCTTCAGGTTTTCTGTTGGTTGTGATATTTTTTTTTTTTTTCCCCCTTCCCTTTTTCTCATTTTCTTCCCACTACTGCTGGAAATTTAACAAGAAAATTTACTTTCTCCAGACTTGTAACCGGCTGTAGCTCTTTAGATTGCTTTTACTCAGGGCTATGACAACTCTTCACTTTGAATTTTTATTAAAAAAGCTTGAAGTGGGATGGGGAGTTTATACTCCTGATCTAACTTCTTTAAATAAAACTGTTACAGTTCAAAGCCAGGACAGCTGCTGGTAACTGCCATTCAGAGTACTGGCTGTCAGTCTGATTTTTAAAATGACTGCTTCCCTCTTCCCCACCCACTGCAATAACTTCATGTTCAACACTGAACCTCAAAGCTGTGATGTCACCTGGGGGCTGTATGTACAGCGAGTGCTGACTTAAACATTACTAGGCTTTTGAAACCAAATAATTGAAAAATCAGTTCCTTCTCACTTTTCTGTCAGTGAGACAGCAACACCAGCACACCAGCACTGAAAAAGATATGCCTCTTGTCAAATCAGTGCCAAGGATGTGAAATTAGTTTCCGATCTGCTTAAAACCAGTGTAATAAACTCAGATCCAGTCTGAGACAAGTACTGGAGCTGGTGTCAGCTCTCCAGTTGCTGTAGGATGGGCACTGAGTTCTGGGACTAGGAGGACAAAACCCTTTTTAGCCTTTGTGTAGATATAGATGTACTATTTGCGTGCTTATGCACATACATATCAGACGTCCAAAATTCCAGGCTTGCTCTCTTACTGGTGAGCTTAGCAGTGCTCATAATAGTTTGAATAATCCCCTTGGTATATAGCTCACTCAACAGATTTGGCCAGGAATACAAGCTTCAGATCCGATTCACATTTCCCCAGACATGAGGATGGAGGGAGGCAATGATTAAAAATAATGCTGGAAGCTTGCTTTGAAGTTTTGGTCTGTAGTGGCCTGTAATGCTCATGACCTTGAGCAGCCCTGACAGTCTAAAGGACCATTCTTGCAAACTTCCATCTTCACAGGGTCAGTCCTTGTCTAGAAGTAATGCAATCACTCTCCTCGTACATTCAGTGATAAATGAAGAGGAGTTTGGTGTTCTTTAAACAAGTATCTCACCCAAATACTTGAAGGAAAAATGGAGTTCTCTTTCTCTGAGATAATGAAAGGGTTATTTTTTATGAGTGCCTGATGTAGCTGCTGCTCCTGCAATTATAAAACCGAATAGTCTCCTTTTGGAGAACTATTAGCATTAGCAATGACATCAAGCACCAATTCATCAGGAGCCACAGTGTCAACTTCAGTTTGGTAGTGCAAAACAAACAGAAAGCTGAGACGCTGTTCTGGGGAGAGGAAAGAACTGCTCTGGGGAAGGCATTACATTATGGGCACCTTTTTCTTTTAACAATAGCATTTAATAGCCTTTTAAAGAGCATTTTCCCCATTCCCCCAAGTAATTTCTTGGCAGGCAGTTAAGAGAAAGGAAGAAGTTTTTTTCTAAGGGCTTTTATATGATACTAAATAAATCTAGCAGCCTTCTGAACAACAAACCCCTCCCCTGTGCTGCCCAGACTGTCTCTTACCACCAGCCCTAGAATGGCCTGATGGTGTCTGACTGGTAAGTGCTGAGAGCATTACCAAGCCACACTGAGGGCTAAGCTCTCCAGTGGATGCCAGATGGAACCGGCATCAAGTTGTTATTATTATTTATTAATTATGCACCTGACTAATGTGCAGAGCAATTTCAAGCTGTTAAAATACCCATTACAAAAGGAAAATAGGAGGCCTTTTCTTGACGAATGTCAAGAGTCTTGACTATTCTCCAGGGATAGACATCTTGTAAACTGAGAAGTTTTGCCAAAGCCAAGGCAGATTGTGATGGACTCCTGGTCACCTCAGTGGTGTGTCTCTTCTCTTCCCCTCTTTCTACACTGATCTGACAAGGTCTGCTGTCATGTATGGCCTGTGGTAGAGGGTTGGAGACTTCTGAGTTTGCCCTGCTTATTTACAAATTTTATACCACACGTACAAGGAACCTCCACTGGCTTTTCTTCCTGGATTCCCTTGTGTGCTTGCAGAGGACCAGGCAGAATTGGTCTCTGAGTATGGAATCTAGTTCTACAGGTAAAAGGAGGTGGTAGATGCTGGAGCTCCAGGCCAACACTGTGCATAAGAACCTGTTTTTTTAGGAGCATGCCCAGTGAAAGAGGAAAGAGGAGCAGCTGTTCACAGCATGACTGAGAGGTCACGGAGAAAGAGTAAATACCTTTTCTTGTAACCAGAGGTAGCAATAAGCTTGTAGGCATCAAGGGCTCAGATGCAGATTCCTTTTCCTTCTTCTGTCCTGTTGTGGTTTGTATAGTTATATTCAGGACCTCTCATGGTGTGGGGCTTCATGTTATTTACCCCTAAAGTCAGCTCTCCCTGCAAGCTAAGAGTACTCATGTGATCAAGGAATATGTAATGGATATAGGGACAGCTGGAATGAGGAAACAAGACATGCTGGGAGTCAGAAGAAATCAGATGAGAGAAATAAGCAACAGCAAAAACATGGAACCTCTCCTGCCCCCTCTACCACATTTTTTTCCTGAAAATTTCTACTCTGCTGTTTATTTTTCCACCCTGAGCACTCATGGGGGCAGGAGTGCAGTTGCTGAGGGATTTGAAAGGATCTAGGAGTGGCGGGTGTGTAGTGGAAAAGCCAATACAGAATTTTGTGGAGCTTTTAGCAGCAGCTTTGGGTAGCATGAATTAGGACTCAGAAAGAAAGAAATAAATCTACTTGTCTGCTCAACATCAGTCTTGGTGAGACACATGGCTATATACTGGAGCCAGGATTCGTTGGCCCAGCTGGGACTGGCACTGGTTTGGCTCCTGAAGGTAATGAGTATTTATTACCATTTTGACCTTAACCATTAACTTGCCTGAGGGATATATTTGAAATTATATTAAAAAAAATAAACAGCAGCACCTAATACTGTATTCATCCTGTGAACTGGACTGAATATTGTGCTGACGATCCAGTTCTTGACATTTGCATGCCACGGAGCTGTGTAGTGCAGTGTGATATATATTATTCATGTTCTCATCTACTTCATTTTCACTCTGTGTGACAGCACTTATGGATCAAGGTTCAGCACACTTCAGCGGACCTGGAGGCTTTACAGTTCTGATGCCTGGAAGCAAAAAAGAAACAGAAATATTTGGGATGCAAGGTGTCTTTTGCCCCATGGATTTTCTTTGGATCATACTGGTTAGCCAGGTCTTGGGTCAACACGCAAATAGACAATATCTTTGGCTCAAGTGTGCACCTTAATTAAAAGGATTCAATTAATGTAGATTAATTTAAGATTCAATTTAAAAATACCTTAGTTAAAGCAACGTGGATAGCTGTGTAGACACTTTGATCTTTCTAAACTAGACTTTTTTTTTAGCTGAGTTTAAGACATTTAGGCCAACATGAAACAAGGTGCTTGCCAATTAGTAACAGGGGCTTAGCTCATCCTAGATAAACTGCTTTAAGTAAATCAGAATAAGCTTGTGGGCAGATAAAGACTAAATAGGTCAGAGACAACTGGTGTTGACTTAATAGATTTGCATTTCTCTCTGAGTTAGTTTAGAGCTGATGCCCTCAAACTGTAGGGTGCCTTTGCTGATAGTGCTGTTTTTCAGAGGAGCTATAAAGCTAAGTTCCTGACCGGCTATAAAACCCCACAAAATGCTCCTTCCTCTTTATGTTGGCCTGCTTTGATTTTGAATAAAATTTGTGTTTGGGATGTCTAAATTTTAAATCAGTGAATCTACCTTGTGCTTCTGGCCCTGGTCCTGGGCACTGATCAACAAGTGCCCATTACAAGTGGAGAGGGTGTTGAAAGGATAGATTTGAGCTACTTTTGTGGTGCTCTGCCCCACTCAAGGGATAGGATGATGTTGACTCCTGTGCAACATCCATCTGGGCAGCTCTAAATTACATAGGTTGCCAACAGCCCTTTGCAGCTAGAGAACATGAACTTCCCCACCCTCTTCAGCAGGCTGAACGTGCCTTAGGGGTGGAGCCCCTGCAAAGGTGCTGTGCTAATTCCATGCCCCCCAACAACCTTCTGGTCATGGAGGACTCCTTGTTGTCCTGGCTGCAGGGGTACCTCCACTGTTGCTGTAACTGCAGAGCACGCCCAGGGAAGGTCTGTACTGATGGTCATGGGGAGGATTGCATGGTACTTGTGCCAGTAAACTTGGGATATTTTTTGTGGGGTAAATTGTCAGTGGGTGACACAGATCCAGAGATTCAGGTCCCATTTTTATATTTTATATCAGGTAGGCATTTTTGCTATTCTCTGTTAAGCAGACTCTGGAATGGTGGTTTCAGTGGTGACAAATAGGCGCTCAGGAATTATTTAGTACCTGGCTTTTCAGAAGTTCATGTCGGAGAAACTGAGTGGATAGACCCTCGCTTCCTGCCCCAGACAGTCTGTTAAACAGACTGACCATGGTGTTACACTGCTGCCCAAATATCAACTAATCATTGATAAGGCTTCTGGAAAACAACGGTGTATCATTATTCTTGCTATATACGTGAGAAAATGGAGTCAGGGAGAAGCTAGGTCATTTGCCTAAATCTGTACATTAAATAAGTGTCAGCCAGGGGTGTGAACTCTCCTGCTGGGAGTAGGAGCCCATGACCGGTCTCTTAGGCCATTTTACTTCTATTGAAAAGGTTATTTGACATTTGCATTCAGCTTGCAAAATGCTTTGGTTCCTGACAGATTTAAAACAATATGTAAAACATTAGGCTGAGATGTAAACAAGAGAAATGAAACCCCTACACTCAGGGCCAAAATGGGCTAATCAGGGTGGGGAAAACAAACCGCAAGCAATGAAAACAAATCCTTGGGTTTTGGAGAGGCTGACTTTTTATGATGCATGTATAAAAAAAGAGCATCAGGATCTCTAGAAGGCCTGTCACTCAGAGAGATTTGGGCTTATTCCTTTCTGTTGTAGTGATCCCTGTACTGTGGTTCTTTGTATACTGCCATGAAGATGGAAAGCTACACCCAGTGATCATTTTTAATTAAGAACACTAGCTATTATTTAGCATAGTGACATGGACAGCGTATCAAGGGAATTTCTAACTTTGTAAAATAGACAGAATTGATGACAAAAGTCTTTCTTGAAAACGAATTGTTTCAACCATATCCAAAATTGTGCTTGCTTTGCCTGGGCTCTTAATCAGAGAGTGGGAGCCAGTCAAGTAGGAAAGATGGGGTGCACTGTGCTGAGCTTGAGGGGCAGATTCATTACCCGACGTTGGCTTGCTGAAATTTTTTGCACGGGCTGAAGTAGAGCACAAGATTTCACTCTGTTCAGAAGCAGCTGTTAACAGTATGACAGGGGCGAGAGTCCAGTCCTGACACATGGGCTCTGCCAAATCCCTTCCCTGTTTGTCCCAGACTTTTTCTCTAAGGGTCCATGACATACCCCATAGGGCACTTGAATAGTGGCACCCTGCCTGGCACTTGGGTGGTGGTGTGCTCTTGTGCAGAACGCAACATTTCTGTTGTTTTTTTTATGCTCGTGGTGATTTACAGGGGAATCGTGGTTGGGTATTTCTCATTACTGTGAGTTCAGTCTTACCAAGGCTTAAGGTGGGGCTATCAGGTGTTGTCCAATCATGGTGAATTGGTGATGAGATGTAACTGATATGTTACAATGTGCTGTGTAATTGTGCTTTTACTGGCTGCATTTCCTTTTCATCTTCCTGGTTCTGATACATCTCTGGGTGTCAGGATGAGGCTTCTGTGCACTCAGTTCTGTTGCATCCAGTGAAATTTGCAGGCTGTGGTGTGTGCCACTGGAATACCCAAGATGTTTTTTTGCCTGTGAGTAGTCATGGTGCTTTCTGTGTGATCACGTGAAGAAATTTATCTTTCAATGTTACTTCTACAAGTAAAAATTCAGCCACTGTTTCCACACCAAATCTTGTCATCTACTCTAAACTATGTCCTTTTCCATCCATCTATCAGTGTAAAATGTCAGACATCATTTCCATCAGTGAGGCTGCTGCTGTACTGGGACACTTTTAGTCTTGTGAACCAACACTTCTCCATCTTCTTCTGTTTATAGCTATAACAGTCTGGGCCATGCTGATAGTCATGCCAAAGGATGTGACTGAAATTAAGTTGTTCTTCTTTTTCCTTGTTATGAGTAATACTGGAATATTTATAGGGATAAAGTATAAGAGAAAAAAACCCAACATGTCAAAAAGGGGTTAAAAATATTGACTTTTGGTACTTATAATGGGAAGACTTTTCTCAGTTCTGCAGGCAGGCTCGTATCAACTTTGAATTCAATTTAGGGATTGAATTTAACATGTGTAACCCACTGGGTTTGAAACTATAAAGGGACTTAAAAATGTACAACAGATAGGACCTTAGAAGTCTAAAGGATCCTTCACAAGATGAAAAGTATTTTATGTTGTTTGAGATACAGTAGTCTCTGAATTACACTTCAAAAAGCTCAACACATCCTTAAAATACATTTACAAGGGAAGATAATAATGTACGGTTTTAAATTTAGGCAGTGCATGTTCACCAATAAAGTTTCATCATCCTGAATAATTTAAACTAGTGTGGATATGATCATTGAACTTAAAGAGAAAACTGAAAAATGTGGAGACCCCTGCTTAGTGCTGATGACTGTGTAATGCTGTGAATGGCTGTAAATTCTTTGGGGAATCCACTGATGCATTCTTCTTGTATATTTATAAGAAAACCGCAGTATTAAAGTTTCATTTTCTTCTGTTTTAAACCTAAGCAGAACCAGGAATATAAAAGCCATCGAGGAATGCAGAAGTATTACTAATGTTTCAGAAAATGGAATTATTAACCATAACAAAATAACGCTCAAGGCCTGCTAGATGTTGCCTACTGATCAGCCCGCCTTGAAATTATGTTTATTTGCTTAAGTGAGTTTTTGGTTTATATTCTGTGAAAACATTTTTTTTTCTGTGTGTGAACCCAAAATTGCTTAGTCTGTGTCCTTTTCCCTCCGATGCGATACCATAGCAGCAGCAGAAGCACACGCAGTTGCTAGCTAGGTAGCTTATTATTATGGTCACACTCCAGCACACAGCATACTTGTTGGAAGTTTCCAGAAATATTGCACTGCAGTCATTTTCCTTGCCGTTATGCTAATGGAATCAGGAAAATCAATTGTCCTTAAGGAACAGGGGAATGAGATGTGCTGTAAATGCCACAGGATGAGTGATTGGTTGATTGCAGGGATGGTGATTCAAACGCGCCTCATCTCTACATTATCCTGATGAATTTTTATGGCCCTGCCTTTTTTTCTTCTATAGCTGTGGAGGAAGGTTTATGGCTTGCAGCTTTTTAGTTGATTGAATGCAGCTGGCATTGTTGCAGTGCAGAACAAATAGGTACTTTTTCTTTACAGCCTTAAAAGTAGATTGAAGAAATTGCACACCAACATTTTTGCAACAAAAGCGTTCTTAAAAATGCAGATATTTTATGAAATTACTTTGCTCTCCTTCTCTACTGTCAGTAATCTTTCTATCAGAATAAAGGACAAAAATTGCTTGAGATTCTAGAGGAACATAGCTCCAATTTTTTATTCTTATCACAAAGAAAGCTAACTAAGGAGTTTCATTAGTATTCATTTTAGCCCAATGTAATTTTCTCCTTCCTGGTAACAAAAAAAGAAAAAAATGTATGCCTGTAACACCACTGAACCAAAGAAGGTCATCTTAAGTATATCAGCATTTTCTGTAACTCTTTTAGATTGTATTCACAAGGTAGTAAAGATAACTGCTTCAGCTCAAATTATAATAGTTCTAGTTACAGAATATAGAACACTATAATATAAAGGGTCTTATTTGATTGAATAAAACAACACCCGTGATCAGCTCTGAGTGCTGAGCTGCTGACAGCTAAAACCAAACACGTAAGAGCATTCTATTTATGTCCAATTAATTTGCTGATAATTTATTCTTCCATTATTCGGTTTCCCCATCACAGACAATGTTCATGTTACAAAAGGAGCCTTTTTATGAGGTGTCTTTTTCAGAGTTGGAAACTCAGATTGTTTCCCCCTTTCAATTAGCAAACTTGGGGTTATAGTATTTCCTTACAGAGTTGTGTAGTTACACCATCATGATTTTTGGAATGTTTTTCCATTATGTTTTGTGTCTATTTAATATTTTCAAAACCAAGACATCTGTAAGAGCTGTGCACTGTGACATCTTACTGACACAGCCATCCCTGTGCATTTCTAGCCTGATTTATAACAACTTTTGTTATTTTTGGTTTTCTTCTAAACGGTGCCTTCCAGCCACATGATTGCTTGGCAATAGTTACAGGAATCCATGAGAATTTCAGATGTGCTTGAAAGGTTATTTCCACCTGTGCCTGGATCTGGTGAAGGTATCTGTAGGTGAAGGAGTGTGTTATTGTTTTAGATACAGCAGGCCTGATTCACTACTGTGTTTAATCTCATATAATAAATGGCATCAAAAAGGTGCAAAATATCACTGCTGATTTAACTGGGGAATTGTGATTTCATTGTGTTTTACACACAGTTTGTACAGGTGTTAATATCAGCATGAGTGTAAGGAAATGAGGAACAAAAAAAGCAATCCCTCTGTATGGAAAATTAAATTCGAATTTATGGTATTGTAAGGTTTCACTTTTACAGGCTCATCACTGAAATGAAAAAGAATGCCTCTAAGATTTGGATCAAAATCGTGATTAACAAAATACCAATGTTGTAAAGAAGAATCATTTATGTGTGACAGATTATAGTACACACCCTGAGTAAATATAGGCTCAAGGAGGATATAAGTAACACACAGTCCTTGTCCTGTGAGTTTCACCTACTGACATTATAACAAAAAAGAGAGGTGCTAGATTGTAGGGCTTTCCTTAACAGGGGAAACGAAACAGGAACTTTTTAGCATTGTGGTGACTCTTTTCAGAGATGTCATGGATATTGATGACACTGTGTTTCAGTTTTTGCCACCAGGTTAGTAGAAGCAATTTTATTTTTATTCTTTTCATCCTGTTACTTCTGTTATCAACAATTCCCTGCAAAATCATCACTTGTGTTTTCGTCTCATTTCAGAAACGTAACCAGATAAAATTATTGTGAATTGCAAATTCCCGTTATTGGAAATATATACTTTCCAGGTTTATTGTCTGTCAGGTTTGCTAGAATTTAATTTTATATACATAATCTTGTTCTTTCCAGTGTCCTGTTTTCACAATGAAACAATTTCCTCAAAATAATCTATTGGTAATTCATTAATGTGAAATGGTAACGACCTTCTACGTTTATTTGTTAGTGATGTTTCCTTCTTAATCTAAAGCAAGTAAATATAGTTTCTTTAACACATTCATAGTTAAAATTGCCAAAGTTGTTTGTGTTCTCTTTGGTCGTAATGGATTTGGTGTGATCTGTGTCAGCCACAGGGAAGAGGAACAGCCGTAGCTGTGTCACGAGGGTTCACCAAAACAGATTCATCTCTTCTGAAACACGTGTGGATTCCAAGGCAGCTTACACTGAGAGCTTTAAGAACGGCTTATTATCATAACTACACAGGCAGCGAGCCAAAGTCAGCTTTCTCTGACCTATACAAATGGTCATTCTTGTTTATGTTTTGATCAACCATACAAGAGGATGCAGGGAAGTAGAAGGAAACCATTTTGAGTGTTAATGAGTGAGAGAAAATCACCTCTCATCGGATTATAGCCTGTGCCCGTTCTGCTGAGCAACAACCAGAAGATGTTCCTGTGTCTCCTTAGGCAGGAGATAGATGTGCCTGGTGGAAGTACAAAGGCTCTAACAGTCCTTTCTCCTGTGGACATTCGCATTCTCGGTGCATTTATTTACATTAGGGTTGTTTGTGCTGTATTATGCCTGATTGAACCAAAGTCTCTTGGAGAGCAAAGCGCTTTTATTTTGACATTTTCACATGGAAGTCAGCCATCACCTCTATAAGGAGAGTAAGCAAGATTTATGATGGGAATATTGATTTCCTTTATACTCTGTTATAAAATACATCTAAGCACAAAAGATAAGCTAGACCTCTTTGTTTGCTCCTTCGTGCCATCTGATGTCAAGACTTGCTGGAAGTGCCTTGATATTTTAAATCATAACGCAGGGAGGAAGGCAATTTGGGATCATCTATACATCTTTGTATGTGCATTGAAAAACCTTAGAGAGTGAGAGCTTTAGCGAGACTGAACAGAACTTCCAGCCCGTGGGAAGGGGGTGATGCCTCCCCAGTGGCCCTGTGGTACCTGTCTCTAGTCACTCACCCACACCAGCTCTCTAGCCTGCCCATAGCATGTTGTCTAGGCTAGGGCGGGTGTCTCCAGTGGAGGGAAAGCTGCCTCTGATCCAGTGCTGGGAGAATGGCCAGATCTGGGGATCTGAGGATGTGTTTATGCCTCTCTCCTTCCGTATCTGCCATGCGGAAGCTGGAGTAAGTACGAAGCTCTCAACTGTTTTTACCAGATCTATATCCTATCAAGGTGTAACTGTTCTGAACGCAACTCTTAGGCCTGTTTTCCCAAATGCTTTAAGTACATGGTTTGTGTGAAGTGTTAGCAGTGGTCACACTGCATCTGTGAGCCATATCTGGCTCCTGCTAATATGACTGACAAATTTCTCTTTGCAATGGGAACACGATCAGCCCAACACCCAAAGGTAAGTAAAATAAACCTTTCTAGGATTTGAGTCGTGGTAATTCTGCTCCTTTACCTTTTGCTTCGTTTTGCTTGACACCTAGCTGAGTGGGAGTGTTGATCTGCTTGAAGGTCAAGAGGCTCTGCAAAGGGATCTGGACAGGTTGGATTGATGGGCCAAGGTCAGTTGCATGAAGCTTAACAAGGCCAAGTGCTGGATCCTGCACTTGGCTCACAACAACCCCAGGCAATGCTCCAGGCTTGGGAA